>NC_052073.1:34093470-34098470 GCF_015852505.1 Tachyglossus aculeatus | reverse complement strand
GGAGGGGGGAGAACCGAAGCCCCAATTTACAGATGAGAAAACCGAGGCACGGAGAATCCTCGTCCCACGGTCTAAACCAGAGGGGGGAGAACCGAATCCCCAATTTACAGATGAGAAAACTGAGGCACGGAGAATCCTCGTGCCACGGTCTAAACCAGAGGGGGGAGAACTGAATACCCAATTTACAGATGGGATGACCGAGGCACGGAGAATCCTCGTCCCACGGTCTAAACCAGAGGGGGGAGAACCGAATCCCCAATTTACAGATGAGAAAACTGAGGCACGGAGAATCCTCGTGCCACGGTCTAAACCAGAGGGGGGAGAACTGAATACCCAATTTACAGATGGGATGACCGAGGCACGGAGAATCCTCGTCCCACGGTCTAAACCGGAGGGGGGAGAACTGAAGGCCCAATTTACAGATGAGATAACTGAGGCACGGAGAATCTTCGTCCCACGGTCTAAACCGGAGGGGGGAGAACCGAAGCCCCAATTTACAGATGAGAAAACCGAGGCACGGAGAATCCTCGTCCCACGGTCTAAACTGGAGGGGGGAGAACTGAATCCCCAATTTACAGATGAGAAAACCGAGGCACGGAGAATCCTCGTCCCACGGTCTAAACCGGAGGGAGGAGAACTGAATCCCCACTTTACAGATGCGATAACTGAGGCACGGAGAATCCTCGTCCCACGGTCTAAACCGGAGGGGGGAGAACCGAAGCCCCAATTTACAGATGAGAAAACCGAGGCACGGAGAATCCTCGTCCCACTTTCTAAACCGGAGGGAGGAGAACTGAAGGCCCAATTTACAGATGAGAAAACCGAGGCACGGAGAATCTTCGTCCCACGGTCTAAACCGGAGGGGGGAGAACCGAAGGCCCAATTTACAGATGAGATAACTGAGGCACGGAGAAAGAAGTTACCTGCCCAAGGTCTCCCCGTCCTAGACTTGGCCTTGGCCAACTTGGCCTTCCCAAGCGCTTAGTACAGTGCTCTGCACACAGGAAGCGCTCAATAAATACGATTGAATGAATGAATGAATGAACACAGCGCACTAGAGAAGCAGCGTGGCTCAGCGGAAAGAGCCCGGGCTTGGGAGTCCGAGGTCGTGGGTTCGAATCCCGGCTCCGCCAACTGTCGGCTGGGTGACTTTGGGCGAGTCGCTTCACTCCTCTGGGCCTCGGTGACCTCATCTGTCAAATGGGATGAAGACTGTGAGCCCCCCGTGGGACAACCGGATCACCCTGTAACCTCCCCAGCGCTTAGCGCAGTGCTTTGCACATAGTAAGCGCTTAATAAATGCCATTATTATTATTATTATTATTCTTGGGGCCTCAGTTCCCTCATCTGTCAAATGGGATGAAGACTGTGAGCCCCACGTGGGACAACCGGATCACCTTGTAACCTCCCCAGCGCTTAGAACAGTGCTTTGCACATAGTAAGCGCTTAATAAATGCCATTATTATTATTATTATTATTATTATTATTATTATTATTATTATTATTATTCTCGGGGCCTCAGTTCCCTCATCTGTCAAATGGGATGAAGACCGTGAGCCCCACATGGGACGACCAGATCACCTTGTAACCTCCCCAGCGCTTAGCGCAGTGCTTTGCACATAGTAAGCACTTAATAAATGCCATCGTTATTATTATTCTTATTCTCCGGGCCTCAGTGACCACATCTGTCAAATGGGGATTAAGATTGTGAGCCCCATGTGGGACAACCGGATCACCTTGTAACCTCCCCAGCGCTTAGCGCAGTGCTTTGCACATAGTAAGCGCTTAATAAATGCCATCATTATTATTATTATTATTATTCTCCGGGCCTCAGTTCCCTCATCTGTCAAATGGGATGAAGACTGTGAGCCCCCTGTGGGACAACCAGATCACCTTGTAACCTCCCGATCGCTTAGAGCAGTGCTTTGCACATAGTAAGCGCTTAATAAATGCTATTATTATTATTATTATTATTCTCTGGGCCTCAGTTCCCTCATCTGTCAAATGGGATGAAGACTGTGAGCCCCCCGTGGGCCAACCTGATCACCTTGTAACCTCCCCAGCGCTTAGAACAGTGCTTTGCACATAGTAAGCGCTTAATAAATGCCATTATTATTATTATTATTATTCTCCGGGCCTCAGTGACCACATCTGTCAAATGGGGATTAAGATTGTGAGCCCCATGTGGGACAACCGGATCACCTTGTAACCTCCCGATCGCTTAGAGCAGTGCTTTGCACATAGTAAGCACTTAATAAATGCCATTGTTATTATTATTATTATTATTCTCCGGGCCTCAGTTCCCTCATCTGTAAAATGGGGATGAAGACTGTAAGCCCCCCGTGGGACAACCGGATCACCCTGTAACCTCCCGATCGCTTAGAGCAGTGCTTTGCACATAGTAAGCGCTTAATAAACGCCATTATTATTATTATTATTATTATTCTCCGGGCCTCAGTTCCCTCATCTGTCAAATGGGGATGAAGACTGTGAGCCCCCCGTGGGACAACCTGATCACCTTGTAACCTGCCCAGCGCTTAGAGCAGTGCTTTGCACATACTAAGCGCTTAATAAATGCCATTACTATTATTATTATTATTCTCGGGGCCTCAGTTCCCTCATCTGTCAAATGGGATGAAGACTGGGAGCCCCACGTGGGACGACCGGATCACCTTGTAACCTCCCCAGCGCTTAGAGCAGTGCTTTGCACATAGTAAGCGCTTAATAAATGCCATCATTATTATTATTATTATTCTCCGGGCCTCAGTTCCCTCATCTGTCAAATGGGATGAAGACTGGGAGCCCCACGTGGGACAACTGGATCACCCTGTAACCTCCCCAGCACTTAGCGCAGTGCTTTGCACATAGTAAGCGCTTAATAAATGCCATTATTATTATTATTATTATTATTATTCTCGGGGCCTCAGTTCCCTCATCTGTCAAATGGGATGAAGACTGTGAGCCCCACGTGGGACGACCGGATCACCTTGTAAGCTCCCCAGCGCTTAGAGCAGTGCTTTGCACATACTAAGCGCTTAATAAATGCCATTACTATTATTATTATTATTCTCTGGGCCTCAGTTCCCTCATCTGTCAAATGGGATGAAGACTGTGAGCCCCCCGTGGGACGACCGGATCACCTTGTAACCTCCCCAGCGCTTAGAGCAGTGCTTTGCACATAGTAAGCGCTTAATAAATGCCATTATTATTATTATTATTCTCCGGGCCTCAGTTCCCTCATCTGGAAAATGGGGATGAAGACTGGGAGCGCCCCCTTGTGGGACAACCGGATCACCCTGTAACCTCCCCAGCGCTTAGAGCAGTGCTTTGCACATAGTAAGCGCTTAATAAATGCCATTATTATTATTATTATTATTATTATTCTCAGGGCCTCAGTTCCCTCATCTGTCAAATGGGATGAAGACTGTGAGCCCCATGTGGGACCACCGGATCACCCTGTAACCTCCTCAGCGCTTAGCGCAGTGCTTTGCACATAGTAAGCGCTTAATAAATGCCATTATTATTATTATTATTATTGTTATTATTATTCTCCGGGCCTCAGTTCCCTCATCTGTCAAATGGGGATTGACCGTGAGCCCCCCGTGGGACAACCTGATCACCTTGTAACCCTCCCCAGCGCTTAGAGCAGTGCTTTGCACATACTAAGCGCTTAATAAATGCCATTATTATTATTATTATTATTCTCTGGGCCTCAGTGACCTCATCTGTCAAATGGGATGAAGACTGTGAGCCCCCCGTGGGACAACCGGATCACCTTGTAACCTCCCCAGCGCTTAGCGCAGTGCTTTGCACATAGTAAGCGCTTAATAAATGCCATCATTATTATTATTATTATTCTCCGGGCCTCAGTTCCCTCATCTGTCAAATGGGATGAAGACTGTGAGCCCCCTGTGGGACAACCAGATCACCTTGTAACCTCCCGATCGCTTAGAGCAGTGCTTTGCACATAGTAAGCGCTTAATAAATGCCATTATTATTATTATTATTATTCTCGGGGCCTCAGTTCCCTCATCTGTCAAATGGGATGAAGACTGTGAGCCCCCCGTGGGCCAACCTGATCACCTTGTAACCTCCCCAGCGCTTAGAACAGTGCTTTGCACATAGTAAGCGCTTAATAAATGCCATTATTATTATTATTATTATTCTCCGGGCCTCAGTGACCACATCTGTCAAATGGGGATTAAGATTGTGAGCCCCATGTGGGACAACCGGATCACCTTGTAACCTCCCGATCGCTTAGAGCAGTGCTTTGCACATAGTAAGCACTTAATAAATGCCATTGTTATTATTATTATTATTATTCTCCGGGCCTCAGTTCCCTCATCTGTAAAATGGGGATGAAGACTGTAAGCCCCCCGTGGGACAACCGGATCACCCTGTAACCTCCCGATCGCTTAGAGCAGTGCTTTGCACATAGTAAGCGCTTAATAAACGCCATTATTATTATTATTATTATTATTCTCCGGGCCTCAGTTCCCTCATCTGTCAAATGGGGATGAAGACTGTGAGCCCCCCGTGGGACAACCTGATCACCTTGTAACCTGCCCAGCGCTTAGAGCAGTGCTTTGCACATACTAAGCGCTTAATAAATGCCATTACTATTATTATTATTATTCTCGGGGCCTCAGTTCCCTCATCTGTCAAATGGGATGAAGACCGTGAGCCCCACATGGGACGACCGGATCACCTTGTAACCTCCCCAGCGCTTAGCGCAGTGCTTTGCACATAGTAAGCGCTTAATAAATGCCATTATTATTATTATTATTCTCCGGGCCTCAGTTCCCTCATCTGTCAAATGGGATGAAGACTGTGAGCCCCCCGTGGGACAACCGGATCACCTTGTAACCTCCCCAGCGCTTAGCGCAGTGCTTTGCACATAGTAAGCGCTTAATAAATGCCATTATTATTATTATTATTCTCCGGGCCTCAGTTCCCTCATCTGTCAAATGGGATGAAGACTGTGAGCCCCCCGTGGGACA
>NC_052073.1:33825628-34093370 GCF_015852505.1 Tachyglossus aculeatus | reverse complement strand
ACTCCCCATCTGTTTAGTGCAGTGCTCTGTGCACCGTAAGCACTCAATAAATACGACCCAATGAATGAGTGAATGAATGACCCCTTTTATTCATTAGAAAAGAATTAGGCAACAGAATGCAGTGTAGACAGGAGTGAGGAAAGATAGAAGGCAGAGAGGTCAGAGAGGTGGGTATCAAGGGGGAATAGGATAAATGCTTTGATCATCATGGTAGCTGTTTGGAAGGAGAGGAAACAGCGATTTTGGCAATGCTGTGAACGTCACAGGAATAGGATTTGGTGACAGATTTTAGCCAAGGATCCAGAGCGCGCTGACGCTTTGGTAGCTGTCTGAGATGAGAATTTCACTCCTAGAGGAGAGGAGAACAGGGGCCGGTGGGATTCAGCACTTCCATCCCCCATTCCCAACCTTGGACAGAGACTTTCTTTGGATGTAAATGAGAAGCCCAGCTGTAGTGTTTCAAATCTCCTGAAGTCAGTCAGTCAGTGACTTTATTGAGCACTCATTGTGTGCAGAGCACTGCTCTAAATGGTTGCAAGATTACAACATAACAATATAATGGGCACAATCCTTCCCTACAACAAGTTTACAGTCTAGAAGGAGCTTACAGGGAGCTTGGCCTAATGAAGGCCCCTTTATTCTGAAATCCCATGGCTTTTTACCTTCTGATTTTCGGAGATGTGCATCTGATTTCTTATTTATTCCTGGTTTCCATGTCTGACACTTTGAAGTGTTTTGGAAATATTAATCAATCAATCAATGGTACTCACTGAGGGCTTACCTTGTGCGGAGCACTGTTCTAAGCGCTGGGGGGGATACAAGGTGATCACGTTGCCCCATGTGGGGCTCACAGTCTTAATCCCCATTTTGCAGATGAGGTAACTGAGGCTCAGAGAGGTGAAGTGACTTGCCCAAGGTCACACAGCAGACATGTGGCGGAGCCAGGAATAGAACCCATGACCTCTGACTCCCAAGCCCGGGCTCTTTCCACCGAGCCACGCTGCTTAGGAGAGTACAATACAACAGAGTTTGTAAGACACATTCTCTGCCCACGAGGAAATTACACTCTAGATTGGGAGAGACATTAAAATAAATTACATTATGGGTATAAGTCCTGTGAGCATTGTACTCTCCCAAGTGATTTGTACAATGCTCCCCACATAGTAAGTGCTTACTAAAAACCATTGATTGATCGATTGATTGACTGGGGCTGAGGACTGGGTGAATATCAAGTGCTGAAAGGGTACAGATCCAAAGAGAAGCAGCGTGGCTCAGAGGAAAGAGCTTTGGAGTCAGAGGTCATGGGTTCAAATCCCTGCTCGCCGCTTGTCAGCTGTGTGACTTTGGGCAAGTCATTTAACTTCTCTGAGCCTGTTACCTCATCCGTAAAATGGGGTTTAACACTGTGAGCCCACCGTGGAACAACCTGATCACCTTGTATCCCCCCAGTGCTTAGAACAGTGCTTTGCACATAGTAAGCGCTTAAATACCAAATCAGATTTGGGGTTTTCTCATTTCCCTTGGAACGTTTTCGCTGTTTTTTGGCTGTATGATGAATCTCTCAGCTTCTGTTCATGGGATTGGCTGTAATACTGCCAAAGAGCAGTGGTGAAAAGAATGCATACACCTCTACATCTGGACTCTCTCAGGGTTAGTACCAAATGGGTATTCTTAGGTGTGGATATGCCAGGGGAAGCAGGATGGTGTAGTGAGTAGATCACAGGCTTGGGAGTCAGAAGGTCACGGGTTCTTATCCTGACTCTGCCATATGTCTGCTGTGTGGCCTTGAGCCAGTCACTTAACTTCTCTGTACCTCAGTTACCTCCTCATCCGTAAGATGGGAATGAAGACACTGAGAGCCCCAGGTGGGACAGGGTCTGTGTCCTACCCAATTTGCTTGTATCCACCCCAGTACTTAGTATAGTGCCTGGCACATAGTAAGCACTTCACAAATACCACAATTATTGTTATTATCATTATTATCCTTAGCTTTGTTAAAGTCTTTGTCTCTGTATCCTCCTTTAAGGGAGGAAAATGGGGAAGATGACAAAGGATGAGGAGAAATGAGGGAGTATGAAAACCTGGTTAAACCATGGATCTCATTACAACAATAATGATAATAATAATAATATAATTATAGTGATTATAATGATATGATCTTTCCTAAGTGCTTCCTCTGGGTCATACACTGTTCTAAGTGCTGGGGTAGCTACAGGTTAATCAGGTTGGGCACAGTCTCTGATCACAGGAAACTCACAATATAAGTAGGAGAGAGAAATGGTGTTAAATGTCCATTTTACAGTGGAAGAAACAGAGGCACAGAAATGCTAAGTCACTTACCTAGGGTCACACATCAGTTAAGTGATGGAGCCAGGATTAGAGTCCATGTCCACGGACTCCCAGCCCCTTGTTCTTTCCATTAGGCCAGGCTGCTATCCAGAAAAAGAACAACTGAGGAGATAGAAAGTGCTGTGCACAGATCCAGCCATCGAACGTTCCATAAAGATCTAGCAAAGCAAAATAGGAGACGGAGGGACTGTAGCCAGGAGACTGGGAAAGCTTTTAGAGGAGGGATATCTACAATAGAAATTATCAGTGCCACAAACCCTCACACTATAATGAAACTCTGATTATCTCCAGGGACTACAGCTAGGAATATCCTTGGTTTAATGGTGATGTTGCTCTTCCATGGTCTTCCTTGCTTGAGACACAGGATCGTCACTGGGTTCCCATCTCAAAGTGGGATGGCAGATAGCAGCATGGTCTGAGAAGACCTTCGGGTCTTATTCCCCAGAAAATCACCCAGGAAATTGATGACTCTGGTGTCACAGGTGAGAAAGACCAAGGGGCTGACAGTGGCATATCCATTTACCACAAACATGCTTGCATTCAGGAGGATGATATTATTCTTCATGGATGTCCCTAGAAACAGGGAAAGGACAAAGTCTCCACAGTAGAAGACTACAAAGCAGCTCACAAGCAGCATAATGATTTTGGTGGCTCGTCTCTCTGGTGATGTTTCACAGGCTTGGCCGGTACTGTGAAGATGCTGGACCTGGAGCCTGTGTCAGTACAGAAGAAGGACCATGAAGCCACTAGAGCAGATCATGAGCCCCAGGGAGAGGATGTCACGGACAGCCATAAAGGTAAGAACCTAGCCCTGGAGGAGTGTGTTTAAGGGCACAACATAACAATTGCTCTCAATGGGGGTTGCATTATGTGAAGCAACCACTTGGTACCAAAGTTGGGTGCTTATCAGCATGTTAGGAATCCACAAGATGGCTAAGACCGGGAAGATGAAGTTTGGGATCTGAATCTTAAGCTGGAACAGGTGGGAGGTGGTTGGACTGACGGTGATGGCCTGGACCACGCTCAGTAGAGACGTAGTACAGATGGAGAGGCCCCGGGTGATGAGGCAGACACAGGCAAACAGCTTACACTCAGCACTGGTCCATACGAGCCGCAGCCCCAGTATTCCTGCTGTTCTGGTGATTCACCTGGTAAGAAGCATCACGGTGTGGACCAGAGCTAGGTGAATGATGACCAGGTCTGTGGGCTTTGGCTTGGAACCCAGGAGGAACGAGGAGAGGTAAAGCATGTTGAGAAGGGAGTTCCCCATAATACCTATTCCAGTCGGGGAGAGGAAACAGACTTCCCGAGCCACATCAATGCTCATTGCTTTTTGATACAAATATCTGCAGCGACACTGGCAGAAGAAGGATGGGCCAGAGACTGTGGCAGTTCATTCCTGGAGCTGAAAAGAAAATTGGCAAGGGATCCAGAAAGAATTGAGTATGTCAGTCAAATTGGTAGGGAATGGTCATGTTTATTCAGTAAGGCCACAATCCATTTGTATGTAAACCATTAGTGTCAAAGGCTTTATGAAAATCTAAATCTACGTATTTACTGGTCAGTTCAAAGAGCTCCAGCCAATGAGTAGGGCACAATTTCGTCTTAACAGGTGCCTTGTTATCCTACCCCCAGCAGAGAGTGATTTTCCATGGGCCCACTGGGCCTTAACCTTTTTACAGACTGCACTGATGTGCCAGGGCGACACATTCACTCAAGCTACCTCATGCCAAGTGGTCAGAGGGAAAGTGTCAGACACTGCTAGAGCCAGTAGTAGCTCACTCCAGATGTCTTCCTCCCTGAGGGACAGGTAATTGAATTGAGTAAGAGGTAAGGGATAACTCAGTAAGATGATAGCAGCCATCTCGTGAAGACTGCAAAAAGAGGAAGGGGCTAATTAATTGGGATGCCCCTCAAGCATTTTGAGTAAGAGATGGGACTGAACAATCCTGGGGAGACAAGGGATATGAGAAGCGTTTAAGAGTTTGAAATCCCTGAGGATTCAGGGAACTATCTGAGGGGCAGGAAAATGATCATGTGGACTGGAAGGCCTTTTGCCCTGGTCTCAGAAAATCTTGACAGAAGAATCAGGAGAGGATGGACCTGAGACCTGGGAATCCTTGAGAGGCTGAGGGGTAAGGAACCATACAGCACGATGCGTACAGGATAAGTAGAGTCCTGGGGAAGGGAAATGCGTGAGATATAAGCTCACTGTGAGCAGGGAATGTGCCCGTCAACTCTCTTGTAATATACTCTCCCAAGTGCTTAGTACAGTGTCTGCACATAGTAAGCACTCAAGAAATACTCTTGATGATGGTGAGGAAGGGCCAAGGAATTTTCTATAGGAATTATTTCTTATTGGCCAATTCCTTTGTTTAAGATCATTTCAATTTGCCCTACATTGTGATCTATCCCAATTTAGATTGTGAGGTATGTGTGTGACCTGTCTTGAATTTACTCTAGTCTAATAATAATAATAATAGTAACAATTGAGCCCACTGTTGGGTAGGGACCGTCTCTATATGTTCCCAACTTGTACTTCCCAACCTCTTAGTACAGTGCTCTGCACATAGTAAGCACTCAATAAATGCGATTGAATGAATGAATGGAGGTATTTGTTAAGGTCTTATTCTGTGTCAAGCACTCTGCTAAGCACTAGGGTAGGCAGAAGATAATCAGATCTCACATGGGGCTCCCAGGTCTAAGTAGGAGAGAGAACAGGTATTAAATCCCCATTTTGCAGATGGGAATACTGAGGTCCAGAGATATTAAGTGACTTGACCAGGGTCACATAGCACTAAGTGATGAAGCTGAGTTTAGAACTGACTCCCAGGATCATCCTGACTGTGACTCCCAGGATCAGCCTCCTTCTATTAGGCAAATAGGCCATGCTGCTTTCTGCCAGAACATTGTGTGCAAATAAAATTCCTAATGAACATTCATTCATTGAATCATATTTATTGAGCACTTGCTGTGTGCACAGCACGGTACTAAGAGCTTGGCAGAGTACTTTATAACAATAAACAGACACAATCCCCGCCTGCAGTGAGCTCACAATCTATAGGGGAAGACAGACATTAATACCAACAAATAAATTGCAGTTATGAACACAAGTGCTCTGGGTTGGGGGATGCTTGTTGTGATATAAGGTTTGGGATATTTGGGTTGCAAAGGGGTCTGGAAGCTGAGCGAGGGGTGTGAGGTAATAAGTCTGTCACCCGAGAGTAAGAGACCGGGGACAGAAAGCTGAGTTTTATCCAAAATTTATTCCAAGAGGGCAATTGCATTATTTTATTATTTTTGACACAGTGAATTGAACCTCCCTTTCTGGAGGGCTATGACTATTTACTGGAATTGGAGCTTCTTTATCCAGATGAATATGATTACATTTACTCACGTGTGACAAAACACTTAGGTCCCATTCCAGGAGGAATTCACTTATGCTTTGTTTGCACATGATGAGGCAGCTAGCTCCCATCCACAGGCCCTTCCCACTTGGGAGGAATCCATTTAGGCATTACACATCCATGGCAAAGTGCCCAGCCTCCAGCCCCACGAGCATTCAGCGAGACACTCACCCATCCCACAACTCCTCACTTGGTGCAGGCAGAGTGAGCATCCCACGCTCTGGGCAGGGGTGACCCACAGTCAGCTGCTGCAAGTGTTGATCTGCTACACAGGAGGTATTTATTACCTGTGCTCCTAGGCAATTCCAGCTTCTGTACTCAGTTTATCCAATCTCCACCCTCCCAACTCCTCCATATCTAATTTGATGGGCACGGGGGCGAGGGACACCTTCTGAATTCCCGGCTTGGGCTGTCAATCTAGCAGTTTTGGTTGTGGGGGCAGTAACCTACCCACACTTCCGAGTTCCACCTTGCTGACTCGGGCAGTCACAAGATAGCATTTGAAAGCAGTGTGGCTTAGTGGGCAGAGCATGGGCTTGGGAGTCAGAGCATGTGGGTTCTAATCCCCGGCTTTGCCACTTGCCTGCTGTGTGACCTTGGGCAAGTCATTTAATTTCTCTGTGCCTCAGTGACCTCAACTGTAAAATGGGGACTTAAAATGTGAGCCCCACGTGGGATAACCTGATAACCTTGAAAAAACCCCAGTGCTTGGAACATGCTTGGCACACAGTAACAGCTTAACAAATACCATAATTATTATTCTAGGGTGTACCCCGGGTTCACCTTGGGACAAGGTCATGAGCTAAATGGTTAGGATGGCGGAATAACCTGAAAGAAGCAGTGATTCCACACTGGAAAGCAATAGGAGCTAGTGGAAAGAGGTTAGTCCTGAGAGTCAGAGGACCTGGGTGCTAATCTTGCTCCACCACTTGCTTGGTGTGTGACCTTGTACACGTCACTTAACTTCTCTGTGCCTCCATTATCTCATCTGTAAAATAGAGATTAAATACCTTCCTCCCCCTGGAACTGTGAACCCCATGTAAGACAGACATTGTGCCGGAACTAATGATTTTGTATCTACCCCAGTGCTTAATATTGTGCATGTCAAACAGTGAAGGCTTCATAAACATGACAATTGCGGTATTTGTTAATCACTTACCAAGTGCCAAGCGCTGTACTAAACGCTGGGGTGGATGCAAGCAAATCTGGTTGGACACAGTCCCTGTCCTGCATACGGCTCACAGTCATAGTCCCCATTTTACAGATGAGGTAACTAAGTCCCAGAGAATCATAATAATAATTATAATAATTATAATAATTATAATAATTATAATAATAATAATATTTGTTAAGTGCTTACTATGTGCCAAGCACTGTTCTAAGCCTAAGCACTGGGGGAGATATAAGGTATTCAGGTTTTCCCACGTGGGGCTCACAGTCTTAATCCCCATTTTACAGATGAGGGAACTGAGGCAAAGAGAAGTTTAGTGACTTGGCCAAAGTCACACAGAAAACAAGTGGTGGAGCCAGGATTAGAACCCATGACCTCTGACTCCCAAGCCTGTGCTGTTTCCACTGAGCCATGCACGCTGCTTCTCGATGGTATTTAGGCACTTGCTATGTGCAAAGCACTGTTCTAAGCGCTGGTGGAGATACAAGGTAATCAGGTTGTCCCATGTGGAGCTCACAGTCTTAATCCCCATTAAACAGATGAGGGAACTGAGGCACAGAGAAGTGACTTGCCCAAAGTCACACAGCAGACAAGTGGCAAAGCCAGGATTAGAACCCAAAGCAGCATGGCTCCCTGGAATAGAGGGAATAAAGTCAGAGGTCATGGGTTCAAATCCCAGCTCCGACAATTGTCAGCTGTGTGACTTTGGGCAAGTCGCTTCACTTCTCTAGGCCTCAGTTCCTTCATCTGTAAAATGGGGATTAAGACTGTGTACCCTGCATGGGACAACCTGATCACCTTGTAACCTCCCCAGCGCTTAGAACAGTGCTTTGCACATAGTAAGTGCTTAATAAAGACCATCATTAATTAATTAATTAAGACTCCCAGGCCTGTGCTGCATCCAGTCAGTCGTATTTATTGAGTCCTTACTGTGTGCACAGCAATGTACTAAGCGCTGGAGAGAGTACAACTCAACTGTTATTCATTATCTAATTACATTGCATCTACCCCAGCACTTGACACATTTGCAAGTGCTTTACAAATGCTAAAATATTATTATCATTCCTTAAAAGAAGGACTTGACACATTTGCAAGTGCTTTACAAATGCTAAAATATTATTATCATTCCTTAAAAGAAGGATGGTCCCCTCACAAAGCATCAACAGTTGCATCCTGCAAATGAGTTTTCCTTTCCTTTTCTACAAAAACGTTCAGTCCATGTTTCTTCACACCTCAAGAATGTCCAGTTGTTGCCCATCCACCTCTGCAACAAACAGAAACTCCTAACCTTTCGCTTTAAAGCACTCCATGACCTTGACCTCTCCTACTTAACCTCACTGCTGTACCAATACTATTTAGTCTGCTCACTTCTCTCCTCTAATGCCAATCTACGCACTGTACCTAGACCTCATCCATCTCTCTGCCAGCCTCAAACCTCAAACCTAACATGTCTACAAGAGAACGCCTTGTCTTCCCACTCAAACTCTGTCCTTTCTGGGATTTTCTCATCACTGTAGATGGCATCTCCATGCTTCCTGTCTCACAAGCCAGTCACCCTGGCTTTATCCTTGACTCCTCTATTTCAACCCACACATATTCAATTCATCACTATATCCTGTCTGTTCAACCTTCACAACACCGCTACAATTTATCCTTTCCTTTCTATCCAAACTGCTACCATGTTCATCAAAGATATTATCCTATCCTGCCTTGTATCTGCCTCCTTGAAGACCCCACCGATGCCTGTCTCTTCTGGCTCTGGGCCATACTTCACTCTGCTTCCTGAATAATTTTTCTACAGAAACTTTCAGCCCATGTTTTCCCCTCTCCTCAAGATCCTCTAGTTGTTCTCCATCCATCTGCACATGAAACAGAAACTTCAACACGCTCACTCACCTTCCCCCCTCCTACCTCACCTCGCTACTCCTCTACTACAACCCAGCCCACATACTTAGCTCCTCTAATGCTAATCTTCTCACTGTCCCTCGATCTTATCTATCTCACCTGTGCCCCCTCACCCACATCCTGCCTCTGCCCTGGAATGCCCTCCCTCTTCACAACCAACATTGAAGGCACATCGTCTCCAAAGCACCCTCCCTGACAAAGACTTCTTTCCCTTTAATTCCATCCCTTCTGTGTCACCATGACTTGCTCCCTTTATTCAACCCCCTCCGAGCCCCACAGCATGCATGTACATATCTGTAACCTATTTATTTATATTAATATCTGTCTTCTTCTTACACACTGTAAACTTGCTGTGGGCAAGGGAATATCTGCTATGTTGTTATATTGTAATCTCCCACCACTTGCTCTACCCACAGTAACTGCTCAATAAATACTACTAACTGACCAATACAAGATCAAAAAACAAAAATTAGAGTTCATTTGCAAAGAAAGTCCTCTCTTTTAATTAGTTGTGCATTGCCTGTTATGGTTCAGAAGTGAGTGTAATTTTGTTCTGCACATAAGCGCCTAACAAATGCCATTATATATATAATGACAAAAAGAATACTTCCAAACTTGGCCTGCCTGCCACATAGCATTATTAAATGATCAAATTGGTCATGGTCAGAATGAAGTTTCCAGCAAATATGGAAAATAAACCAGTGGAATAGAAGATGGTGAGCAGAGGTGTAATGAGAAATCGGAGCTATGACCAGATTGTCAATAATTACTTTATGTAGTTTAATCCTCTTTGAGTTCGATCAAAGTATTTGGGGGGAATAAAGGTCTTTTTTGTGAGGTGGCATCATGACTTTAGGACGTTATAATTTGCAGGAGCAGATGGACAGAAGGAATTGGGAACATTTAAACATATCAAATGAGTATTAAATAGCAAATGCAAACTACAAGGATTTGGGAGGAACTGGATTAAAGGAAGATAAGTGAGGATATTCACATCTTGCCGGAGAAAGTGCAAACAATAGAGAAGTAAATAGGGAGAAATGGACTGTTTTATATAAAACAGCAGACTGTAAGATTGTTTGAACCTAATTACAAAACTTCAATGCAAGTCTGAAAAAATTTTTAAATTGAATAATTCTTGTGGAGATTTGGGAAGAGTTTTTCCAGTGAACTGTTCACGAACTAGATTGCTTCTGGTGGGAGATGAATGAAACCGAAATTGGTTTACCAAGTTCCTAAGTACTTGTGTGTGTTTGTGTGTGCGTATGAGACTGTCTGTGTTGGAGAAATATGGGGAGAAGGTTTGCCTGCCTCTCAGGGTACAAGAGACAAAAAGGTGGGAAAAATCTTTTTTATTTCAGCAAAACACCCAGTCTCGTGCCCAAAAGCCCCAAACTGTTCCCCTGACCAACCTGGTGTCAGCTCCAGTGGAGACAGCACTGCAGCTCCAAGACCAGGAGGTTGTTGTGGAGATGAGAGAAAAGGGGTGACCCTACCATGAATGGAAGAGAACTGCTGAAAGGTGGGGGGCTTGGGGCTTGAGGGAGCAGGGCTGACCTTATGCTAAGAGCTCCCCAAATCTGGCAGGCAGAACCCCATGTTGAGTATCCAGCTGGGAGGCAGGAATAGGATGGAGAAAGGGACTCAGAATTTGGCCAGCAGCCGGGAGTTATTTTACCATAGCTAATGAGTAGGGATATTAAGGCAGGGTGGGAAATTCACCTCGTTTGCGATGGGGCTGAGGATGTCTCATGGTCAGGGTGTGGGAGAACAGTAACATCTATCAGTCATTTTCCCTCTGATGCTGCTGACCAGTCCTCTCTTGGCCCAGGTCTCCAACGCCCCTCTGGCTTACAAAAAAGATGATCTTCTCTCTGTTCTGACCATAGAGTCAGCCATAATCAGGGTGGCCTAGAGAGAAGCAACATTGTATAGTTGATAGAGCCTGGCCCTGGAAGCCAGAAGGATTTGGATTCTAATCCCAACTCCACCACTTGTCAGCTGTGTGACTTTGGGCAAATCACTTAACTTCTCTGGGCCTCAGTTACCTCATCTGTCAAATGGAGATTAAGACTGTGAGCCCCTTGTGGGACAACCTGATTACCTCGTATTCCCCCCAGTGCTTAGAACAGTGCTTCTCACATAGTAAGCGCTTAACACATGCCATTATATATACTGGGTAATCTTCTGCAAATCACTTCACTTCTCTGTGCCCCAGTTCCCTCATCTGTAAAATGGAGGTTAAGATTGTGAGACCCATGTGTGATGTGGGTATCACATCACAATCTGATTATCTGATTATCTGACAATCTGATTATCTTGTATCTACCCCAATGCAGAGTACAGCCACTTGTCTGCTATGAGATCTTGGGCAAGCCACTTAACTTCTCTGTGCTTCAGTAACCTCATTTGTAAAATGAGGATTAAGATTGTAAACCCCATGTGGGACAACCTGATTACCTTGTATCTACCCCAGCAGTTAGAACAGTGCTTGGCACATAGTAAGTATGTAACAAATACCATTATTATTATTATTATTACAGTACCTGGCACATAGTAAGCACTTAATAAATACCATTTAAGAAAAAGGAAGGAGACACTCACCACGCTGCACTTTGATTCTGGACCTCAGTCATTCTCACCCCTCTGTGGTGGCCAGGGTGACATTTATAAGGAAAGGTTTCATGTCCTCACCTCCCTCCAGGCCAATGATTTTCTTGTCACTAGCAGGATCCTGACATTGTCAGGGGAAAGCAGGAGATGGCTTGTGCCCAGTGTCCAGAAATCACTTGGGTCAGCCCATCATAGTAACAAGCGAGAAGCAGCTGGGGCACAACTCTTTTCTCAATTTCTGGACTATCCCCTCAGCGATAAAAATAACAATAATAGCAATAGCAACTCTAACTGTGGCATTTGTTAAAGTCTTACTAAGTGCCAGGCAATGTATTCAACATTTCGAGAGATGCAAGATCATCAGGTGGGACATAGCCTCTACCTTCCATGGGGCTAACAATCTAAGTAGGAAAGATAACAGGTATCGAAACCCATTTTGGAGACGTGGAAATGGAGGCACAGAGGAATTAAGTGCCTTGCTCAAATTCACAGAAGAGGAAAATGGCAGTAGGAGGATTGGAACGCAAGTGGTCTGACTCCCAGTCACCAGACTCTTTCCACTAGGCCACACTGCTAGGCAGGCAGTAAGTGCTCAATATATGCCATTGACTGGTTGATTGACTGGGAAACTTATAGTCAGTTGGAACAGCAGGACTGGGAATCAGATTCTATATTTTCCCACCCTGCAGAAATACGAGAAGCAGCCTGGCTCAGTGGAAAGAACGCGGGCTTGGACGTCAGAGGTCATGGGTTCTAATCCCGACTCTGACACTTATCAGCTGTGTGACTTTGGGCAAGTCACTTCACTTCTCTGTGCCTCAGTTCCCTCATCTGGAAAATGGGGATTAAGACTGGGAGCCCTATGTCGGACAACCTGATTACCTTGTACCTCCCCCAGTGCTTGGAACAGTGCTTGGCACGTAGTAAGCGCTTAACAAATACCAAAATTATTATTATTATTATTATTAAGCACTGTTCAAGGCACTGGATACAAGTAGATACAAATTAATCCGGTTGGACCTGGAGCCTGCTCCATAGTCTAAATATAAAGGAGAACAAGTCATCCCATCAGCAACATGGGAGTGGAGGGAGAGTGGAGATTTCCGGGTAAAGGAGCCCTTGGCCAGCCAAACTCCCTCTCCTTCTTTTTTATGTGATTTGTTAAGCACTTCTTATATCCCAGGCAGTGTACTAAGTGTTGGGTTAGTTACAACCTAACCAAATTGGAGACAGTACATGACCCACATGGGGCTTAAAGTAGTAATCGCCAATTTACAGATGAGGTAACTGAGGCACAAAGAAGTTAAGTGACTTGCCTAAGGTCACCCAGCAGAAGCAGAGCAGAGCCTGGACTCAGGTCCTAAGAATTCCTCTAAAGGAGGGTTTGAATGACTGCAGTTGAGCTTCTAATTTAGGTCCAAAGAAAGTCTCTGTTGGTCCAGGGTGCTTGGGGATGGGAATGAAAGTGCTAAGTCCTGAGTACAAACTGCTTTCAAATGTGCTCATGTATCCCAGTGTACCGACCCCTTTTCCACATCCGCCCATTCGAAACCTTATTAAAAATCCATCTCCTCCAAGAGGCCTTCCCTGATTTAACCCCCCTTTCCCTTTCTCACTCTTTCTTCTGTGTTGTCTATACATTTGGATCTGTACCCTTTAAGCATTTGATATTCACTCCACCCTCAGCCCCACATCACTTATGTACATATCCATAATTTAATTATCTTAATGTCTGTCCCCTCCTCCAAATTTTAAGCTCCTTGCAGGCAGGAAATATGCTTAGAGAAGCAGCATGGCTCAGTGGAAAGAACCCGGGCTTGGGATGTCAGAGGTCATGGGTTCTAATCCCGGCTCCGTCACTTATCAGCTGTGTGACTTTGGGCAAGTCACTTCACTTCTCTGTGCCTCAGTTACCTCATCTGTAAAATGGGGATTAAGACTGTTAAGACTGTTAAGACTGTGAGCCCCATGTGGGACAACCTGATTATCTTGTATCCTCCAAGCACTTAGAACAGTGCTTGGCACATAGTAAGCGCTTTTGGATTACTGCATCAACCTCCTTGCTAACCACCCATCCTCTTGTCTCTGTCCATTCCAGTCCATGCTTCAGTCTGCTGCCTAGATCATTTTTCTACAAAAAAGTTCAGGACGTGTTTCCCCATTCCTCTAGTGGTTTCCCATCCACCTCCACATGAAACCAAAACTCCTCCCCATTGACTTCATAGTACTCAATCACTTTAAACCCCCCCCCAACCTCACCTTGCTACTCTCCTACCCAACCCTCACACATCACTCCTCTGATGCTTTCTCACTGTGCCTCAGTCTCATCTGTCTCTCTTCCAACCCCTAGCACACAATCACTCTATGCCCTAGAATGCCCTCCCCTCTCAAATCCAAAAGACAGTTACTCTGCCTCCCTTGAAAACCTTATTGAAGGCGTGTCTCCTCTAAGAGGGCTTCCCTGACAAAGCCTCCCCTTCCTCTTCTCCCATTCCCTTCTGTCACCCTGACTTGCTACCTTTGTTCTTCTTCCCTCCTAGACCACAGCACTTATGTAAATATCTGTAATTTATTTGTTTCAATTAATTTCTTTCTCCTCCCTCCCCGTCTAGACTGTAAGCTCACTGTGGACAGGGAATGTGCCTGTTTATTGTTGTATTGTACTCCCCAGCTGCTTAGTGCAGTGCTCTGTGCAATGTAAGCACTCGATAAATATGACCCAATGAATGAGTGAATGAATGACCCCTTTTATTCATTAGAAAAGAATTAGGCAGCAGAATGCAATATAGACTGGAGTGGGGAAAGACAGAAGACAGAGAGGTCAGAGAGGTGGGTATCAAGGGGTAATAGGATAAAAGCTTGGATCATCGTGGTAGCAGTTTGGAAGGAGAGGAAACAGCGATTTTAGCAATGCTGTGAAGGTCAAAGGAATAGGATTGGGTGACAGATTTTAGCCGAGGATCCAGAGCTTTCTGATGCTTGGATAGCTATCTGAGGAGATGAGAACTTCACTCCCAGAGGAGAGGAGAACAGGGACCAGAGGGATTCAGCACTTCCATCCCCCATTCCCAACCTTGGACTGAGACTTTCTTTGGATGTAAATGAGAAGCTCAGCTTTAGGGATTCAAATCCCCTGAAGTCAGTCAGTCAGTGACTTTATTGAGCACTCATTGTGTGCAGAGCACTGCACTAAATGGTTGCAAGATTACAACATAACAATATAATGGGCACATTCCTTGCCTACAACAAGTTTACAGTCTAGAGGGAGCTTACAGGGAGCTTGGCCAGATGAAGGCCCCTTTATTCTGAAATCCCATGGCTTTTTACCTTCTGCTTTTCAGAGATGTGCATCTGATTTCCTATTTATTCCTTGTTTCCATGTCTGAGACTTTGAAGTGTGTTGAAAATATTAATCAATCAATCAGTTGTTCTCATTGAGGGCTTACCTTGTGCAGAGCACTGTTCTAAGTGCTGGGGGGGATACAAGGTGATCAGGTTGCCCCAAGTGGGGCTCACAGTCTTAATCCCCATTTTACAGATGAGGTAACTGAGGCTCAGAAAAGTGAAGTGATTTGCCCAAGGTCACACAGCAGACATGTGACGGAGCCAGGATTAGAACCCATGACCTCTGACTCCCAAGCCCGGGCTCTTTCCACTGAGCCACGCTGCTTGGGAGAGTACAGTACAACAGAGGAAATTACGAGGAAATCACAGTCTAGATTGGGAGAGACATTAAAATAAATTACAATATGGATATAAGTCCTGTGGGCATTGTACTCTCCCAAGTGCTTTGTACAATGCTCCGCACATAGTAAGGGCTTACTAAAAACCATTGATTGATCGATTGATTGGCTGGGGCTGAGGACTGGGTGAATATCAAGTGCTGAAAGGGTACAGATCCAAAGAGAAGCAGCATGGCTCAGGGGAAAGAGCTTTGGAGTCAGAGGTCATGGGTTCAAATCCCTGCTCGCCGCTTGTCAGCTGTGTGACTTTGGGTAAGTCACTTAACTTCTCTGAGCCTGTCCCCTCATCCGTAAAATGGGGATTAAGACTGTGAGCCCCCCGTGGGACAACCTGATCACCTTGTATCCCCCCAGTGCTTAGAACAGTGCTTTGCACATAGTAAGCGCTTAACAAATACCAAATCAGATTTGGGGTTTTCTCATTTCCCTTGGAAATTTTTCACTGTTTTTTGGCTGTATGATGAATCTCTCAGCTTCTGTTCATGGGATTGGCTGTAATGCTGCAAAAGAGCAGTGGTGAAAAGAATGTGTTTACCTCTACATCTGGACTCTCACAGGGTTAGTACCAAATGGGTATTCTTAGGTGTGGATATGCCAGGGGAAGCAGTATGGTGTAGTGAGTAGAGCACAGGCTTGGGATTCAGAAGGTCATGGGTTCTTATCCTGACTCTGCCATATGTCTGCTGTGTGGCCTTGAGCAAGTCACTTAACTTCTCTGTACCTCAGTTACCTCCTCATCCGTAAGATGGGAATGAATACACTGAGAGCCCCAGGTGGGACAGGGACTGTGTCCTACCCGATTTGCTTGTATCCACCCCAGTGCTTAGTGTAGTGCCTGGCACATAGTAAGCACTTGACAAATACCACAATTATTGTTATTATCATTATTACTATTATCCTTAACTTTGTTAAACTCTTTGTCTCTGTATCCTCCTTTAAGGGAGGAAAATGGGGAAGATGACAAAGGATGAGGAGAAATGAGGGAGTATGAAAACCTGGTTACACCATGGATCTGGTTACAACAATAATGATAATAATAATAATATAATTATGGTGATGATCATCATCAATCAATCATATTTATTGAGCGCTTACTGTGTGCAGAGCACTGTACTAAGCGCTTGGGAAGTACAAATTGGCAACATATAGAGACAGTCCCTACCCAACAGTGGGCTCACAGTCTAAAACGGGGAGACAGAGAACAAAACCAAACATACTAACAAAATAAAATAAATAGAATAGATATGTACAAGTAAAATAAATAAATAAATAGAGTAACAAATATGTACAAACATATATACATATATACAGGTGATGTGGGGAAGGGAAGGAGGTAAGATGGGGGGATGGAGAGGGGGACGAGGGGGAGAGGAAGGAAGGGGCTCAGTCTGGGAAGGCCTCCTGGAGTAGGTGAGCTCTCATTAGGGCCTTGAAGGGAGGAAGAGAGCTAGCTTGGTGGATGGGCAGAGGGAGGGCATTCCAGGCCCGGGGGATGACGTGGGCCGGGGGTCGATGGCAGGACAGGCGAGAACGAGGTACGGTGAGGAGATTAGCCAGAAACGCTCCAGAAATGCTCTGGGCATATTACTCCCCTCCTCAAAAATCTCCAGTGGCTACCAATCAATCTGCGCATCAGGCAGAAACTCCTCACCCTGGGCTTCAAGGCTCTCCATCACCTCGCCCCCTCCTACCTCACCTCCCTTCTCTCCTTCTATAGCTCAGCCCGCACCCTCCACTCCTCTGCCGCTAACCTCCTCACTGAACCTTGTTCTCGCCTGTCCCGGCATAGACCCCCAGCCCACATCCTCCCCTTGGCCCGGAATGCCCTCCTTCCGCACATCCACCAAGCTAGGTCTCTTCCTCCCTTCAGAGCCCTACTGAGAGCTCACCTCCTCCAGGAGGCCTTCCCAGACTGAGCCCCCTCCTTCCTCTCCCCCTCCCCTCTGCCTTACCTCCTTTCCCTCCCCACAGCACCTATATATATGTATATATGTTTCTACATATTTATTACTCTATTTATTCATTTTGCTTGTACATATTTATTCTATTTATTTTATTTGGTTTATATGTTTTGTTTTCTTGTCTGTCTCCCCCTTCTAGACTGTGAGCCAGCTGTTGGGTAGGGACCGTCTCTATATGTTGCAAACTTGTACTTCCCAAGCGCTTAGTACAGTGCTGTGCAGACAGTAAGCGCTCAATAAATACGATTGAATGAATGAATGAATGACTACAACTAGGAATGTCCTTGGTTTAATGGTGATATTGCTCTTCCATGGTCTTCCTTGCTGGAGACACAGGATCGTCACTGGGTTCCCATCTCAAAGTGGGATGGCAGATAGCAGCATGGTCTGAGAAGACCTTCGGGTCTTATTCCCCAGAAAATCACCCAGGAACTTGATGACTCTGGTGTCACAGGTGAGCAAGACAAAGGGGCTGACAGTGGCATATCCATTTACCACAAACATGCTTGCATTCAGGAGGATGACATTATTCTTCATGGATGTCCCTAGAAGCAGGTAAAGGACAAAGTCTCCACAGTAGAAGACTACAAAGCAACTCACAAGCAGCATAATGATTTTGGTGGCTTGTCTCTCTGGTGATGTTTTACTAGCCTGGCTGGTACTGTGAAGATGCTGGACCTGGAGCCTGTGTCGGTGCAGAAGAAGGACCATGTAGCCACTGGAGCAGCTCATGAGACCCAGAGAGAAGATGTCGCGGAGAGCCACGAAGGTGACAATCAGCCTGTGGAGGAGTGTGTTTGAGGGCACAGCATAACAACTGATCCCAAAGGTGGTTGCATTATGTGAAGCAACCACTTGGTACCAAAGTTGGATGCTTATCAGCATGTTCAGAATCCACAAGATGGCTAAGACCGGGAGGATGAAGTTTGGGATCTGAATCTTAAGCTGGAACAGGTAGGAGGTGGTAGGACTGATGGTGATGGCCTGGACCATGCTCAGTAGAGAAGTAGTACAGATGGAGAGGCCCCGGGTGATGCGGCAGACATAGGCAAACAGCTTACACTCAGCATTGGTCTGTATGAGCCGCAGCCCCAATATTCCTGCTGTTCTGTTGATCCACCTGGTAAGAAGCATCACGGTGTGGACCAGAGCTAGGTGAATGATGACCAGGTCTGTGGGCTTTGGCTTGGAACCCAGGAGGAATGAGGAGAGGTAAAGCATGTTGAGAAGGGAGTTCCCCATGATACCTACTCCAGACTGGAAGAGGAAACAGACTTCCTGAGCCACATCAATGCTCATTGCTTTTTGATACAAATATCTGCAGCAACACAGGAGGAAGGATGGGCCAGAGACTGTGGAAGTTCATTCCTGGAGCTGAAAAGAAAATTGACAAAGAATCCAGAAAGAAGTGAATGTGTCAGTCAAATTGGTAGGGAATGGTCATGTTTATTCAGTAATGCCACAATCCATTTGTATGCAAACCATTTGTGTCAAAGGCTTTATGAAAGTCTAAATCTACATATTTACTGGTCAGTTCAAAGAACTCCATCTAATGAGTAGGGCACAATTTCACAGGTGCCTTGTTATCCTACCGCCAGCAGAGAGTGATTTTCCATGGGCCCACTGGGCCTAAACCTTCTTACAGTCTGCACTGATGTGCCAGGGTGACACATTCACTCAAGCTAACCTCACACAAAGTGGTCAGAGGGAAAGTGTCAGACATTGCTAGAGCCAGTAGTAGCTCACTCCAGATGACCTCCTCCCTGAGGGACAGGTAATTGAATTGAGTAAGAGGTAAGGGGTAACTCAGTATGATGATATCGGCCAACTCATGAAGACTGCAGAAAGAGGAATAGGCTAATTAATTGGGATGCCCCTCAAGCATTTTGAGTTAGAGATGGGACTGAACCATCCTGGGGAGACAAGGGATATGAGAAGCATTTAAGAGGTTAAAATCCCTGAAGATTCAGGAAACTATCTGAGGGGCAGGAAAATGATCATGTGGACCAGAAGGTCTTTTGCCCTGATCTCAGAAAATCTTGACAAAAGAATCAGCAGAGGATGGACCTGAGACCTGGGAGTCCTTGAGAGGCTTGAGGGATAAGGAACCAGACAGCACGATCCATACAGGATATGTAGAGTCCTAGGGAAGGGAAATGTGTGAGATATAAGCTCACTGTGAGCAGGGAATGTGTCCATCAACTCTCTTGTAGTATACTCTCCCAAGTGCTTAGTACAGTGCTCTGCACATAGTCAGCACTCAAGAAATACTCTTGATGATGGTGAGGAAAGGCCAAGGGATTTTCTATAGGAATGATTTTATACTGGCCAATTCATTTGTTTAAGATCATTTCAATTTGCTCTACATAGCGATCTACCCCAATTTAGATTGTGAGGTATGTGTGTAATCTGTCTTGAATTTACTCTAATCTAATAATAATAATTATAGTAACAATTGAGCCCACTGTTGGGTAGGGACCGTTTCTATATGTTCCCAACTTGTACTTCCCAAGCTCTTAGTACAGTGCTCTGCACACAGTAAGCACTCAATAAATGTGATTGAATGAATGAATGAATTGAGGTATTTGTTAAGGTCTTACTCTGTGTCAAGCACTCTGCTAAGCACTAGGGTAGGCAGAAGATAATCAGATCTAACATGGGGCTCCCAGGTCTAAGTAGGAGAGAGAACATGTATTAAATCCCTATTTTGCAGATGAGGATACTGAGGCCCAGAGATATTAAGTGACTTGACCAGGGTCACATAGCACTAAGTGATGAAGCTGGGTTTAGAACTGACTCCCAGGATCATCCTGACTCTGACTCCCAGGATCATCCTCCCGCCACAAGGAAATAGGCCATGCTGCTTCCTGCCAGAACTTAGTGTACAAATACCATTCCTAATGAACGGTCATTCATTGAATCATATTCATTGAGCACTTGCCGTGTGCAGAACACAGTACTAACCACTTGGCGGAGTACTCTTCATAACAATCAACAGACACAATCCCCACCCACAACGAGCTCACCATCTAGAGGGGGAGACAGACATTAATACCAATAAATAAATTACAGTTATGAACATATGTGCTCTGGGACTGGGTTGGGGGATGCTTGTTGTGATATAGGTTTTGTGATATTTCGGTTGCAAAGGGGTCTTGAAGGTGAGTGAGGGGTGTGAGGTAATAAGTCTGTAACCTGAGAACAAAAGACCAGGGACAGAAGGCTGAGTTTTATCCAAAATTTGGATTCCAAGGGGGGAATTGAATTATTTTATTATTTTTGACGCAGTGAATTGAACCTCCCTTTCTGGAGGACTTTGACTATTTAATGGAATTAGAGCTTCTCTATCCGGAGGAACATAATTACATGTTACTCACGTGTGACAAAACACCTAGGTCCCATTCCAGGAGAAATTCACTTCTGCTTTGTTTGCACATGATGAGGCAGCTAGCTCCCATCCAAGAGCATTTCCCACTTGGGAGGAATCCATTTAGGCATTACACACCCATGGCGAAGTGCCCAGCTTCCAGCCCCACGAGCATTCAGCGAGACACTCACCCATCCCATGACTCCTCACTTGGTGCAGGCAGGGTGGGCATCCCATGCTCTGGGCAGGGGTGACCCACAGTCAGCTGCTGCAAGTGTCGATCTGCTACACAGAAGGTATTTATTACCTGTGCTCCTAGGCAATTCCAGCTTCTGGATTCAGTGTATCCAATCTCCACCCTCCCAACTCCTCCATATCTAATTTGATGGGCATGGGGGCGAGGGACACCTTCCGAATTCCCGGCTTGAGCTGTCAATCTAGCAGTTTTGGTTGTGGGGGCAGTAACCTACCCACACTTCCGAGTTCCACCTTCCTGACTGGGGCAGTCACAAGATAGCATTTGAAAGCATTGTGGCTTAGTGGGAAGAGCATGGACTTGGAAGTCCGAGGATGTGGGTTCTAATCCTGGCTCTGCCACTTGCCTGCTGTGTTAACTTGGGCAAGTCACTTAATTTCTCTGTGCCTCAGTGACCTCATCTGGAAAATGGGGACTTAAAATGTGAGCCCCACGTGGGACAACCTGATAACCTTGAAAAAACCCCAGCGCTTGGAACAGTGCTTGGCACAAAGTAACAGCTTAACGAATACCATAATTAGTATTCTAGGGTGTACCCCGGGTTCACCTTGGGACAAGGTCATGAACTAAATGGTTAGGATGGAGGAATAACCTGAAAAAAGCAGTGATTGCACACTGGAAAGCAACAGGTGCTAGTGGAAAGAGGTTAGGCCTGAGAGTCAGAGGACCTGGGTGCTAATCTTGCTCCACCACTTGTTTGGTGTGTGACCTTGGACACGTCAGTTAACTTCGCTGTGCCTCAGTTAACTCATCTGTAAAATGGAGATTAAATACCTTTAGTTCCTCCCCCTTGAACTGTGAACCCCATGTAAGACAGACATTGTGCCAGAACTAATCAATCAATCAATCGTATTTATTGAGCACTTACTGTGTGCAGAGCACTGTACTAAGTGTTTGGGAAGTACAAGTTGGCAACATATAGAGACAGTCCCTACCAAACAGTGGGCTCACAGTCTAGAAGGTGGAGACAGAGATCAAAACCAAACATATTAACAAAATAAAATAAATGGAATAGACATGTACAAGTAAAATAAATAGAGTAATAAATATGTACAAACATATATACATATATACATGTGCTGAGGGGAAGGGAAGGAGGTAAGACTGGGGGGGTGGAGAGGGGCATGAGAGGGAGAGGAAGGAGGGGGCTCAGTCTGGGAAAGCCTCCTGGAAGAGGTGAGCTCTCAGTAGGACCTTGAAGGGAGGAAGAGAGCTAGCTTGGTGGATGTTGGAAGGAAGGGTGCATTCCAAGCCAGGGGAATGACATGGATCCCCCTGGATCTTGTATCATGCAATGATACAAAATCATACAAAATCATACAAATGATTGTGTATCTACCCTAGTGCTTAATACAGTGCATGTCAAACAGTAAAGACTTCATAAACATGACAATTGCGGTATTTGTTAATCATTTACCATGTGCCGAGCACTGTACTAAACGCTGGGGTGGATGCAAGCAAATCTGGTTGGACACAGTCCCTGTCCTGCATAACAGCTCACAGTCACAGTCCCCATTTTACAGATGAGGTAGCTAAGGTCCAGAGAATAATAATAATAATAATAATGATATTTGTTATGTTCTTCCTATGTGCCAAGCACTGTTCTAAGCAGTGGGGGAGATATAAGGCAATCAGGTTGCCCCACGTGGCGCTCCCAGTCTTAATCCCCATTTTACAGATGAGGGAACTAAGGCAAAGAGAAGTTAAGTGACTTGGCCAAAGTCACACAGCAGACAAGTGGTGGAGGCAGGATTAGAACCTATGACCACTGACTCCCAAGCCTGTGCTCTTTCCCCTGATATATTCATGCTGTTTCTCAATGGTATTTAAGCGCTTGCTATGTGCCAAGCACTGTTCTAAGTGCTGGGGGAGATACAAGGTAATCAGGTTGTCCCATGTGGGGCTCACAGTCTTAATCCCCATTTTACAGATGAGGGAACTGAGGCAGAGAGCAGTGACTTGCCCAAAGTCACACAGCAGACAAGTGGCAAAGCCAGGATTAGAACCCATGACCTTCTGACTCCCACATCCTGCCTCTGCCCTGGAATGCCCTTCCTCTTCACATCCAACATTGAAGGCACATCATCTCCCAAACACCTTCCCTGACAAAGCCTTCTTTCCCTTTAATTCCATCCCTTCTGTGTCACCGTGACTTGCTCCCTTTGTTCAACTCCTTCCCAGCCCCACAGCATGCATGTACATATCTGTAACCTATTCATTTATATTAATGTCTGTCTCCTCTTATAGACTGTAAGCTTGTTGTGGACAAGGGAATATCTGCTATGTTGTTATATTGTAATCTCCCAACCACTTGCTGGACACACAGTAACTGCTCAGTAAATACTACTAACTGACCAATACAAGATCAAAGAACAAAAATTAGAGTTCATTTGCAAAGGAAGTCCTGTCTTTTAATTAGTTGTGCATTGCCTGTTACAGTTCAGAAGTGAGTGCAATTTTGTTCTACACATATTATTATAATGATAAAAAGAATACCTCCAAACTTGGCCTGCCTGCCACATAGCATTATTAAATGATCAAATTGGTCATGGTCAGAATGGGGTTTCCAGCAACAAATATGGAAATTAAACCAGTGGAATAGAAGATGGTGAGCAGAGGTGGAATGAGAAAGCTGAGCTATGACCAGATTGTCAATAATTTCTTTCTGTCGTTTAATCCTCTTTGAGTACAATTAAAGTATTTGGGGGGAATAAAGGTCTTTTTTGGGAGGTGGCATCATGACTTCAGGACGTTATAATTTGCAGGAGCAGATGGACAGAAGGAATTGGGAACATTTAAACTTATATCAAATGAGGATTAAATAGCAAATGAAAACTACAGGGATTTGGGAGGAACTGCATTAAAAGAAGATGTGAGAATATTCACACCTTGCCAGGGAAAGTGCAAACAGTAGAGAAGTCAATAGGGAGAAATGGACTGTTTTATACAAAATAGCAGACTGTAAGATTGTTTGAATCTAACTACAAGCCTTCAATGCAAGTCTTAAAAATTTTTTAAATTAAATAATTCTTGTGGAGATTTGGGAAGAGTTTTTCCAGTGAACTGTTCACGAACTACATTGCTTAAGGTGGGAGATGAATGAAACCTAAATTGGTTTGCCAAGTTCCTAAGGACTTGTGTGTGTTTGTGTTTGCGTATGAGACTGTCTGTGTTGGAGAAATATGAGGAGAAGGTTTGCCTGCCTCTCAGGGGACAAGAGACAGAAAGGTAGGAAAAATCGATTTTATTTCAGCAAAACACCCAGTCTCGTGCCCAAAAGTCCCAACCTGCTTCCCTGACCAACCTGGTGTCAGCTCCCAGTGTAGACAGTTCTGCAGCTGCAAGACCAGGAGGTGGTTGTGGAGATGAGAGAAAGGGGGTGTCCCTACCATGAATGGAAGAGATCTGCTGAAAGGTGGGGGCCTTGGGGCTTGAGGGAGCAGGGCTGACCCTATGCAGAGAGCTCCCCAAATCTGGGAGGCAGAACCCCATGTTGAGTATCCACCTGGGAGGCAGGAATAGGATGGAGAAAGGGACTCAGAATTTGGCCAGCGGCAGGGAGTTATTTTACCATAGCTAATGAGTAGGGAGACTGAGGCAGGATGGGAAATTCACCTCGTTTGCTATGGGGCTGAGGATGTCTTATGGTCAGGGTGTGGGGGAACAGTAACTTCTAACAGTCATTTTCCCTCTGGTGCTGCTGACCAATCCTCTCTTGGCCCAGGTCTCCAACGCCCCTTTGGCTACCAATAAAGATGATCTTCTCTCTGTTCTGACCATAGAGTCAGCAATAATCAAGGTGGCCTAGAGAGAAGCAGCATTGTCTAGTGGATAGATCACGGCCCTGGAAGCCAGAAGGATTTGGATTCTATTCCCGACTCCACCACTTGTCAGCTGTGTGACTTTGGGCAAGTCACTTAACTTCTCTGGGCCTCAGTTACCTCATCTGTCAAATGGAGATTAAGACTGTGAGCCCCTTGTGGGACAACCTGATTACCTTGTATTCCCCCCAGCGCTTAGAACAGTGCTTTGCACATAGTCAGCGCTTAATAAATGCCATTATATATACTGGGTAATCTTCTGCAAATCACTTCACTTCTCTGTGCCCCAGTTCCCTCATCTGTAAAATGGAGGTTAAGATTGTGAGACCCATGTGTGATGTGGACTGTATCCAATCTGATTATCTTGTATCTACCTCAGTGCATAGTACAGCCACTTGTCTGCTATGAGACCTTGGGCAAGCCACTTAACTTCTCTGTGCTTCAGGAACCTCATCTGCAAAATGGGGATTAAGATTGTAAACCCCATGTGGGACAACCTGATTACCTTGTATCTCCCCCAGCACTTAGAACAGTGCTGGGCACATAGTAAATACTTAACAAATACCATTATTATTATTATTATTATTATTATTAATTATTATTATTAATTATTATTATTAATTATTATTATTACAGTACCTGGCACATAGTAAGCACTTAATAAATACCATTTTTAAAAAAAGGAGACACTCACACGCTGCACTTTGATTCTGGACCTCAGTCATTCTCACCCCTCTGTGGTGGCCAGGGTGACATTTATAAGGAAAGGTTTCATGTCCTCATCTCCCTCCAGGCCAATGATTTTCTTGTCACTAGCAGGATCCTGACATTGTCAGGGAAAAGCAGGAGATGGCTTGTCCCCAGTGCCCAGAAACCACTTAGGTCAGCCCATCATAGTAGCAAGTGAGAAGCAGCTGGGACACAACTCTTTTCTCAATTTCTGGACTACCCCCTCAGTGATAAAAATAACAGTAATAGCAATAACAATGATAACTCTGGTATTTGTTAAACTCTTACTAAGTGCCAGGCAATGTATTCAATATTTGGAGAGATGCAAGATCATTAGGTGGGACATAGCCTCTACCTTCCATGGGGCTAACAATCTAATTAGGAAGGATACCAGGTATCGAAACCCATTTTGGAGATGTGGAAATGGAGGCACAGAGGAATTAAGTGACTTGCTCAAGTTCACAGAAGAGGAAAGTGGCAGTAGGAGGATTAGAACTCAAGTGGTCTGACTCCCAGTCACCAGACTCTTTCCACTAGGCCACACTGCTAAGCAGGCAGTAAGTGCTCAATATATACCACTGACTGGTTGATGGACTGGGAAACTTGCAGTCAGTTGGAACAGCAGGTCTGGGAATAGGATTCTATATTTCCCCACCATGCAGAAATACTAGAAGCAGCATGGCTCAGTGGAAAGAGCGCGAGCTTGGAAGTCAAAGGTCATGGGTTCTAATCCCGACTCTGCCACTTATCAGCTGCGTGACTTTGGGCAAGTCACTTCACTTCTCTGTGCCCCAGTTCCCTCATATGGAAAATGGGGATTAAGACTGGGAGCCCTATGTGGGACAACCTGATTACCTTGTATCTCCCCCAACGCTTGGAACAGTGCTTGGCACATAGTAAGCGCTTAACAAATACCAAAATTATTATTATTATTAAGCGCTGTTCTAGGCACTGGATACAAGTAGATACAAGTTAATCCGGTTGGAACTGGAGCCTGCTCCATAGTCTAAATATAAGGGAGAACAGGTAATCTCATCAACAACCTGGCAGTGGAGGGAGAGTGGAGATTTCAGGGTAAAGGAGCCCTTGGCCAGCCAAACTCCCTCTCCTTCTTTTTTATGTGATTTGTTAAGCACTTCCTATATCCCGGGCACTGTACTAAGTTTTTGGGTTAGTTACGACCTAAACAAATTGGAGACAGTAGATGACCCACATGGGGCTTAAAGTAGTAATCACCATTTTACAGATGAGGTAACTGAGGCACAAAGAAGTTAAGTGACTTGCCTAAGGTCACCCAGCAGAAGCAGGGCAGAGCCTGGATTCTAACTCAGGTCCTAAGAATTCCTCTAAAGGAGGGTTTGAATCACTGCAGTTGAGCTTCTAATGTAGGTCCAAAGAAAGTCTCTGTTGGTCCAGGGTGCTTGGGGATGGGAATGAAAGTGCTAAGCCCTCAGTACAAACTGCTTTCAAATGTGCTCATGTATCCCAGTGTACCGACCCCTCTTCCACATCCGCCCATTCGAAACCTGATTAAAAATCCATCTCCTCCAAGAGGCCTTCCCTGATTAACCCCCCTTTCCCTTTCTCACTCTTTCTTCTGTGTTGTCTATACATTTGGATCTGTACCCTTTAAGCATTTGATATTCACTCCACCCTCAGCCCCACATCACTTACGTACATATCCATAATTTAATTGTATTAATGTCTGTCCCCTCCTCCAAATTTTAAGCTCCTTGCAGGCAGGAAATATGCTTAGAGAAGCAGCGTGGCTCAGTGGAAAGATCCCGGGCTTGGGGTGTCAGAGGTCATGGGTTCTAATCCCGGCTCCGTCACTTATCAGCTGTGTGACTTTGGGCAAGTCACTTCACTTCTCTGTGCCTCAGTTACCTCATCTGTAAAATGGGGATTAGGATGTGAGCCCCATGTGGGACAACCTGATTATCTTGTATCCTCCAAGCACTTAAAACAGTGCTTGGCAGACAGTAAGCCCTTACCAAATGCCGTCATTATTATTATTATTACCAACTCTGGTGTAATGTATCTTCCGGATGCTTAATACATTATTCTGAACTGTCTACTTGCTTGATCAATGCCATTGATTGATTGATTGATACATTTCTTTGAGGTACAGTAAGTAAATTGGCAATAGAGGAGGGAAGTGTGAGTGCTGGGTTGTAGTAGCAAATCAGTGAGGTAAGTAGTAAGGTAGGAGTGCTTTAAAGCTGATGGAAAGGCATTTCTGTGTGATGCGGAGGTGATGGGTTACCACTGGAGGTTCTTGAGGAATCCCCATTACTCAACAGAAACCATACTCTCAAAGGTCACCAATGATCTCCTTCTTGCCAAATCCAGTGGCCTCTATTCCATCCTAATTCTTCTCCACCTCTCAGCTGCCACTGACAATGTCGACCACCCCCTTCTTCTGGAAACATTATCCAACCGGGGAGTCACTGATTCTGCCTTCTCCTGGTTCTCCTCTTATCTCTCTGGTCACTCATTCTCAATTTTCTTCATGGCTTTCTCCTCTGCTTCATACCCCTAACTTTGGGTGGCCCTCAAAGTTCAGATATGGATCCCCTTCTATTCTCCATTTACACCCACTCCCTTGGAGAACTCAGTCGCTCCCATAGCTTCAACTACAAGCTCTACGCAGAGGGTGTCCAAATTTACTTCTCCAGTCGTGAACTCTCTCCCTCTCTGCAGTCTTACATTTCCTCCTGCCTTCAAGACACCTCAACTTGGTTGTCCTCCCCTCACCTCAAATTTAACATGTCCAAAACAGACGTTCTTATCTTTCCACCCAAACCCTGTCCTCCCTCTGACTTTCCCAGCACTGTAGACCGCACCATAATCCTTCCAGTTTTACAAGTCTGTGCCTCTGATGTAATTCATGAACAGTGTGGCTCAGTGGGAAGAGCACGGGCTTTGGAGTCAGAGGTCATGGGTTCAAAACTGGCTCCGCCAACTGTCAGCTGTGTGACTTTGGGCAAGTCACTTCACTTCTCTGGGCGTCAGTTACCTCACCTGTAAAATGGGGATTAAGACTGTGAGCCCCCCATGGAACAACTTGATCACCTTGTCACCTCCCCAGTGCTTACAACAGTGCTATTATTATTATTATTATTATTATTATTATTATTATTATTATTATTATTTCCACATAGTAACCACTTAATAAATGCCATTATTATTATTATTATTATTCAATCCACATATTCAATCCTTCACTAAATTCTGTAAGTCCCAACTTCCCAACATCGATAAAATCCACGCTTTCCTCTCCATCCAAACTGCTACCACATTAATACAATCACTCATCCTATCCCACTTGGATTACTGCATCAGCCTCTTTGCTGACCACCCAGCCTCTTGTCTCTGTCCATTCTAGTCCATGCTTCAGTCTGCTGCCTAGATCATTTTTCTACATAAAATTTCAGGACATGTTTCCCCATTCCTCAAGAACTTCTGGTGGTTTCCCATCCACCTCCATATGAAACAAAAACTCCTCCCAATTGACGTCACAGTACTCAATCACTTTACCGCCCCCCCACCTCACCTTGCTACTCTCCTACCCAGCCCTCACACATCACTCCTCTGTTGCTTTCTCACTGTGCCTCAGTCTCATCTGTCTCTCTGCCAACCCCTAGCCCACAATCAGCCTATGCCCTAGAATGCCCTCCCCTCTCAAATCCCAAAGACAGTTACTCTGCCTCCCTTCAAAACCTTATTGAAGGCATGTCTCCTCTAAGAGGGCTTCCCTGACCAAGCCTCCCCTTCCTCTTCTCCCATTCCCTTCTGTCACCCTGACTTGCTATCTTTGTTCTTCTCCCCTCCCAGACCCACAGCACTTATGTAAATATCTGTAATTTATTTGTTTAAATTAATTTCTTTCCCCCCCCCCGTCTAGACTGTAAGCGCACTGTGGACAGGGAATGTGCCTGTTGATTGTTGTATTGTACTCCCCAGCTGCTTAGTGCAGTGCTCTGTGCAGCAGTAAACACTCAATAAATATGACCCAATGAGTGAGTGAATGAATGACCCCTTTAACTCATTAGAAAAGAATTAGGCAGCAGAATGCAGTATAGACTGGACTGGGGAAAGACAGAAGACAGAGAGGTCAGAGAGGTGGGTATCAAGGGGGAATGGGATAAATTCTTGGTGCATCATGCTAGCAGTTTGGAAGGAGAGGAAACAGCGATTTTAGGAATGTTGTGAAGGTCAAAGCAATAGGATTGGGTGACAGATTTTAGCCGAGGATCCAGAGCGCTCTGATGCTTTGGTAGCTATCTGAGCAGATGAGAACTTCACTCCCAGAGGAGAGAACAGGGACCAGAGGGATTCAGCACTTCCATCCCCCATTCCCCACCTTGGACAGAGACTTTCCTTGGATGTAAATGAGAAGCTCAGCTGTAGTGATTCAAATCCCCTGAAGTCAGTCAGTCAGTGACTTTATTGAGCCCTCATTGTGTGCAGAGCACTACACTAAATGGTTGCAAGATTACAACATAACAATATAATGGACACATTCCTTGCCTACAAGAAGTTTACAGTCTAGAGGGAGCTTACAGGGAGCTTGGCCTGATGAAGGCCCCTTTATTCTGAAATCCCATGGCTTTTTACCTTCTGCTTTTCAGAGATGTGCACCTGATTTCCTATTTATTCCTGGTTTCCATTTCTGAGACTTTGAAGTGTGTTGGAAATATGAATCAATCAATCAGTGGTACTCATTGAGGGCTTACCTTGTGCAGGGCACTGTATTAATAGTGATAATAATGATGGCATTTGTTAAGTGCTTACTATGTGCAAAGCACTGTTCTAAGCGCTGGGGGGGATACAAGGTTATCAGGTTGCCCCACGTGGGGCTCACAGTCTTAACCCCCAATTTTCAGATGAGGTAACTGAGGCTCAGAGAAGTGAAGTGACTTGCCCAAGGTCACACAGCAGACATGTGGCGGAGCCAGGATTAGAACCCATGACCTCTGACTCTCAAGCCCAGGCTCTTTTCACTGAGCCACGCTGCTTCGGAGAGTACCACAGAGTTTGTAAGACATATTCTCTGCCCACGAGGAAATTACAGTCTAGATTGGGAGAGACATTAAAATGAATTACAATACGGGTATAAGTCCTGTGAGCATTGTACTCTCCCAAGTGCTTTGTACAATGCTCCGCACATGGTTAGTGCTTACTGAAAAGAAATGATTGATCGATTGATTGACTGGGGCTGAGGACTGGGTGAATATCAAGTGCTGAAAGGGTACAGATCCAAAGAGAATCAGCGTGGCTCAGGGGAAAGCGTTTTGGAATCAGAGGTCATGGGTTCAAATCCCTGATCGCGACGTGTCAGCAGTGTGACTTTGGGCAACTCAATTAAATTCTCTGAGCCTTTTACCTCATCCATAAAATGGGGATTAAGACTGTGAGCCCCCCGTGGGACAAGCTGATCACCTTGTATCCCCCCAGGGCTTTGGACAGTGCTTTGCACATAGTAAGCGTTTAACAAATACCAATACAGATTTGGGGTTTTCTCATTTCCCTTGGAAATTTTTCACTGCTTTTTGGCTGTATGATGAATCTCTCAGCTTCTGTTCATGGGATTGGCTGTAATACTGCCAAAGAGCAGTGGTGAAAAGAATACATTTACCTCTACATCTGGACTCTCACAGGGTTAGTACCAAATGGGTATTCTTAGGTATGGCTATGCCAGGGGAAGCAGTATGGTGTAATGAGTAGAGCACAGGCTTGGGATTCAGAAGGTCATGGGTTCTAATCCTGACTCTGCCATATGTCTGCTGTGTGGCCTTGTGCAAGCCACTTAACTTCTCTGTACCTCAGTTACCTCCTCATCCATAAGATGGGAATTAAGACACATCTGGACTCTCACGGGGTTAGTACCAAATGGGTATTCTTAGGTGTGGATGTGCCAGGGGAAGCAGTATGATGTAGTGAGTAGATCACAGGCTTGGGAGTCAGAAGGTCAGGGGTTCTTATACTGACTCTGTCATATGTCTGCTGTGTGGCCTTGAGCAGGTCACTTAACTTCTCTGTACCTCAGTTACCTCCTCATCCGTAAGATGGGAATGTAGACACTGAGAGCCCCAGGTGGGACAGGGACTGTGTCCTACACGATTTGCTTGTATCCACCCCAGTGCTTAGTATAGTGCCTGGCACATAGTAAGCACTTAACAAATACCACAATTATTGTTGTCATTATTATTATTATCCCTAGCTTTGTTAAACTCTTTGTCTCTGTATCCTCCTTTACAGGGAGGAAAATGGGGAAGATGACAAACGATGAGGAGAAATGAGGGAGTCTGAAAACCTGGTTACACCTTGGGTCTCATTACAATAATAATGATAATAATAATAATATGGCGATGATAATGATATGATCTTTGCTAAGTGCTTCCTCTGAGTCATACACTGTTCTGAGTGCTGGGTAGCTACAATTTAATCAGGGTTGGGCACAGTCTCTGATCACAGGAAACTCACAATATAACTAGGATAGAGAAATGGGGTTAAATGTCCATTTTACAATGGAGGAAACAGAGGTACAGACGGGCTAAGTTACTTACTTAGGGTCACATATCATGTAAGTGGCAGAGCTGGGATTAGAGTCCAAGTCCACTGACTCCTAGCCCCTCGTTCTTTCCTTTAGGCCAGGCTGCTATTCAGACAAAGAACAACTGAGGAGATAGAAAGCGCTGTGCACAGATCCAGCCATCGAACGGTACATAAAGATCTAGCAAAGCAAAATAGGAGATGGAGGGACTGTAGCCAGGAATCTGGGAAAGCTTTTAGAGAGGGATGTCTACAGTAGAAATTATCAGCACTGCAAAACCTCACACTTTAATGAAACTCTGATTATCTCCAGGGACTAACTCCTCACCCTCGGCTTCAAGGCTCACTATCAATTCGACCCCTCCTACCTCACCTCCCTTTTCTCCTTCTACAACCCAGCCCACACCCTCCACTCCTCTGCCGCTCATCTCCTCACTGTGCCTCGTTCTCCCCCGTCCCACCGTCGACCCCCGGCCGACATCCTCCCCCTGGCCTGGAATGCCCTCCCTCCGCACTTCCGCCAAGCTAGCTCTCTTCCTCCCTTCAAAGCCCTACTGAGAGCTCACCTCCTCCAGGACGCCTTCCCAGACTGAGCGCCCCTCCTTGCTCTCCCCCTCCTCCCCCTCCCCTGCATCCCCTCCACCTTACGTCCTTCCCCTCCCCACAGCACCTGTATATATGTATATATGTTTGTACATATTTATTACTCCATTTATTTTACTTGTACGTATTGATTCTATTTATTTTATTTGGTTTATATGTTTTGTTGTCTGTCTCCCCCTTCTAGACTGTGAGCCAGCTGTTGGGTAGGGACCATCTCTATATGCTGCAAACTTGTACTTCCCAAGCGCTTAGTACAGTGCTGTGCACACAGTAAGCGCTCAATAAATACGATTGAATGAATGAATGAATGACTACAGCTAGGAATGTCCTTGGTTTAATGGTGATATTGCTCTTCCATGGTCTTTCTTGCTTGAGACACAGGATTGTCACTGGGTTCCCATCTCAAAGTGGGATGGCAGATAGCAGCATGGTCTGAGAAGACCTTCGGGTCTTATTCCGCAGAAAATCACCTAGGAACATGATGACTCTGGTGTCACAGGTGAGCAAGACAAAGGGGCTGACAGTGGCATATCCATTTACCACAAACATGCTTGCATTCACGAGGATGACATTATTCTTCATGGATGTCCCTAGAAGCAGGGAAAGGACAAAGTCTCCACAGTAGAAGACTACAAAGCAACTCACAAGCAGCATAATGATTTTGGTGGCTTGTCTCTCTGGTGATGTTTTACGGGCTTGGCTGGTACTGTGAAGATGCTGGACCTGAAGCCTGTGTCGGTGCAGAAGAAGGACCATGAAGCCACTGGAGCAGCTCATGAGACCCAGAGAGAAGATGTCGCGGAGAGCCACGAAGGTGACAATCAGCCTGTGGAGGAGTGTGTTTGAGAGCACAACATAACAACTGATCCCAAAGGTGGTTGCATTATGTGAAGCAACCATATGGTACCAAAGTTGGGTGCTTATCAGCATGTTCAGAATCCACAAGATGGCTAAGACCGGGAGGATGAAGTTTGGGATCTGAATCTTAAGCTGGAACAGGTAGGAGGTGGTAGGACTGATGGTGATGGCCTGGACCACGCTCAGTAGAGAAGTAGTACAGATGGAGAGGCCCCGGGTGATGTGGATGACATAGGCAAACAGCTCACACTCAGCATTGGTCTGCATGAGCCGCAGCCCCAATATTCCTGCTGTTCTGTTGATCCACCTGGTAAGAAGCATCACGGTGTGGACCAGAGCTAGGTGAATGATGACCAGGTCTGTGGGCTTTGGTTTGGAACCCAGGAGGAATGAGGAGAGGTAAAACATGTTGAGAAGGGAGTTTCCCATGATACCTACTCCAGACTGGAAGAGGAAACAGACTTCCTGAGCCACATCAATGCTCATTGCTTTTTGATACAAATATCTGCAGCAACACAGGAGGAAGGATGGGCCAGAGACTGGCAGTTCATTCCTGGAGCTGAAAAGAAAATTGACAAAGGATCCAGAAAGAAGTGAATGTGTCCTGTTAAATTGGTAGGGAATGGTCATGTTTATTCAGTAATGCCACAATCCATTTGTATGTAAACCATTAGTGTCAAAGGCTTTATGAAAATCTAAATCTACATATTTACTGGTCAATTCAAAGAACTCCACCCAATGAGTAGGGCACAATTTCCTCTTAACAGGTGCCTTGTTATCCTACCCCCGAGCAGAGAGTGATTTTCCATGGGCCCATTGGGCCTAAACCTTCTTACAGACTGCACTGATGTGCCAGGGTGACACATTCACTCAAGCTAACTTCACACAAAGTGCTCAGAGGGAAAGTGTCAGACATTGCTAGAGCCAGTAGTAGCTGAATCCAGATGACCTCCTCCCTGAGGGACAGGTAATTGAATTGAGTAAGAGGTAAGGGGTAACTCAGTAAGATGATAGCGGCCATCTTGTGAGGACTGCAAAAAGAGGAAGAGGCTAATTAATTGGGATGTGGGTTCTAATCCCCAGCTCTGCCACTTGCCTGCTGTGTGACCTTGGGCAAGTCACTTAATTTCTCTGTGCCTCAGTGACCTCATCTGTAAAATGGGGACTTAAAGTGTGAGCCCCACGTAGGTACAACCTGATAACCTTGAATAAACCCCAGCGCTTGGAACAGTGCTTGGCACATAGTAAGCGCTTAACGAATTCCACAATTATTATTCTAGGGGGTACCCCGGGTTCACCTTGGGACAAGGTCATGAGCCAAATGGTTAGGATGGAGGAATAACCTGAAAGAAGCAGTGATTCCACACTGGAAAGCAACAGGAGCTAGTGGAAAGAGGTTAGGCCTGAGAGTCAGAGGACCTGGGTGCTAATCTTGCTCCACCACTTGTTTGGTGTGTGACCTTGGACACGTCACTTAAAGTCTCTGTGACTCAGTTATCTCATCTGTAAAATGGAGATTAAATATCTTTACTTCCTCCCCCTTGAACTGAGAACCCCAGGTAAGACAGACATTGTGCCGGAACTAATGATTTTGTATTTACCCCAGTGCTTAATACAGTGCATGTCAAACAGTAAAGGCTTAATAAACATGAAAATTTCGGTATATGTTAATCACCATGTGCCAACCACTGTAGTAAATGCTGGGGTGGATGCAAGCAAATCTGGTTGGACACAGTCCCTGTCTCGCATACGGCTCACAGGCCTAGTCCCCATTTGACAGATGAGGTAACTAAGGCCCAGAGAATAATAATAATAGTAATTAATACTGATATTTGTTAAGTGCTTACTATGTGCCAAGCACTGTTCTAAGCGCTGGGAGAGATATAAGGTAATCAGGTGGGGCTCACAGTCTTAATCCCCATTTTACAGATGAGGGAACTGAGGCAAAGAGAATTTAAGTGACTTGGCCAAAGTCACACAGAAGACAAGTGGTGGAGCCAGGATTAGAACCCATGACCTCTGACTGCCAATTCTGTGCTCTATCCACTGAGTCATGCATGCTGCTTCTCAATGGTATTTAAGTGCTTGCTACGTGCCAAGCACTGTTCTAAGCGCTGGGGGAGATACAAGGTTATCAGGTTGTCCCACGGGGGCTCACAGTCTTAATCCCCATTTTACAGATGAGGTAACTGAGGCACAGAGAAGTGACTTGCCCATAGTCACACAGCAGACAAGTGGCAAAGCCAGGATTAGAACCCGAAGCAGCTTGGCTCAGTGGAATAGAGCACGGGCTTTGGAGTCAGAGGTCATGGGTTCAAATCCCAGCTCCGACAATTGTCAATTGTGTGACTTTAGGCAAGTCACTTCACTTCTCTGGGCCTCAGTTCTCTCATCTGTAAAATGGGGATTAAGACTGTGAACCCCGCGTGGGACAACCTGATCACCTTGTAACCTCCCCAGCACTTAGAACACTGCTTTGCATATAGTAAGCGCTTAATAAAGGCCATCATTAATTAATAAATTAATTCTGACTCCCAGGCCTGTGCTGTATCCAGTCAGTCATATTTATTGAGTACTTACTGTGTGCAGAGCAATGTACTAAGCGCTGGAGAGAGGACAACTCATCAATTATTCATTATCTAATTACATTGCATCTACCCCAGCACTTGACACATTTGCAAGTGCTTTACAAATGCTAAAATATTATTATCATTACTTAAAAGAAGGATGGTCCCCTCACAAAGCATTAACAGTTGCATCCTGCAAATGAGTTTTCCTTTCCTTTTCTACAAAAACGTTCAGTCCATGTTTCTTCACACCTCAAGAACGTCCAGTTGTTGCCCATCCACCTCTGCATCAAACAGAAACTCCTAACCTTTCGCTTTAAAGCACTCCATGACCTTGACCTCTCCTACTTAACCTCACTGCTATACCAATACTATCTAGCCTGCTCACTTCTCTCCTCTAATGCCAGTCTATGCACTGTACCAAGACCTCGTCCATCTCTCTGCCAGCCTCAAACCTCAAACCTAAAATGTCTACAAGAGAACCCCTTGTCTTCCCACCCAAACTCTGTCCTTATCGGGATTTTCTCATCACTGTAGATGGCACCTCCATGCTTCCTGTCTCGCAAGTCTGTCGCTCTGGCTTTATCCTTGACTCCTCTCTCTCATTCAACCCAAACTTATTCAATCCATCACTAAATCCTGTCTGTTCAACCATCAGAACATCGCTAAAATTTATCCTTTCCTTTCTATCCAAACTGCTACCATGTTCATCAAAGAAGTTATCCTATCATCTGCCTCCTTGAAGACCCCACCTTGGCCTGTCTCTTATGGCTCTGGGCCATACTTCACTCTGCTTCCTGAATAATTTTTCTACAGAAACTTTCAGCCCATTTTTCCCCTCTCCTCAAGATCCTCTAGTTGTTCTCCATCCATCTGCACATGAAACAGAAACTTCAACACACTCAATCACCTTGCCCCCTCCTACCTCACCTCCCTATTCCTCTACTACAACCCAGCCCACATACTTAGCTCCTCTAATGCTAATCTTCTCACTGTCCCTCGATCTTATCTATCTCACCTGTGCCCCCTCACCCACATCCTGCCTCTGCCCTGGAATGCCCTCCCTCTTCACATCCAGCATTGAAGGCACATCGTCTCCAAAACACCTTCCCTGACAAAGCCTTCTTTCCCTTTAATTCCATCCCTTCTGTGTCACCATGACTCGCTCCCTTTGTTCAATCCCCTCCCAGCCCCACAGCATGCATGTACATATCCTGTAACCTATTTATTTATATTAATGTCTGTCTTCCTCTTCCACACTGTAAGCTTGCTGTGGGCAAGGGAATATCTGCTATGTTGTTCTATTGTAATCTTCCAACCACTTGCTCAACATACAGTAACTGCTCAATAAATACTACTAAGTAACTGACCAATACAAGATCAAAGAACAAAAATTAGAGTTCATTTGCAAAGGAAGTCCTGTCTTTTAATTAGTTGTGCATTGCCTGTTACGGTTCAGAAGTGAGTGTAATTTTGTTCTGCACATATTATTATAACAATAAAAAGAATACTTCCAAACTTGGCCTGCCTGCCACATAGCATTATTAAATGATCAAATTGGTCATGGTCAGAATGAGGCTTCCAGCAAATATGGAAATTAAACCAGTGGAATAGAAGATGGTGAGCAGAGGTGGAATGAGAAATCTGAGCTATGACCAGATTGTCAACAATTACTTTAGGTAGTTTAATCCTCTTTGAGTTCGATCAAAGTATTTGGGGGGAATAAAGGTCTTTTTTGGGAGGTGGCATCATGACTTTAGGACTTTATAATTTGCAGGAGCAGATAGACAGAAGGAATTGGGAACATTTAAACATATCAAATGAGTATTAAATAGCAAATGCAAACTACAAGGATTTGGAAGGAACTGGATTAAAGGAAGATAAGTGAGGATATTCACATCTTTCCAGAGAAAGTGGAAACAGTAGAGAAGTAAATAGGGAGAAATGGACTGTTTTATATAAAACAGCAGACTGTAAGATTGTTTGAATCTAATTACAAGCCTTCAATGCAAGTCTTAAAAATTTAAAAAATTAAATAATTCTTGTGGAGATTTCGGGAGAGTTTTTCCAGTGAACTGTTCACGAACTAGATTGCTTCTGGTGGGAGATGAATGATACCTAAATTGGTCTGCCAAGTTCCTAAGGACTGTGTGTGTGTGTGTGTGTGTGTGTGTGTGTCTGTGTGTGTCTGTGTGTGTGTCTGTGTGTGTGCGTATGAGACGGTGTTGGAGAAATATGGGGAGAAGGTTTGCCTGCCTCTCAGGGGACAAGAGACAGAAAGGTAGGAAAAATCTTTTTTATTTCAGCAAAACACTCAGTCTCGTGCCCAAAAGCCCCAACCTGTTCCCCTGACCAACCTGGTGTCAGCTCCAGTGGAGACAGTTCTGCAGCTCCAAGACCAGGAGGTGGTTGGGGAGATGAGAGAAAGGGGGTGTCCCTACCATGAATAGAAGAGATCTGCTGAAAGGTGGGGGGCTTGGGGCTTGAGGGAGCAGGGCTGACCCTATGCAGAGAGCTCCTCAAATCTGGGAGGCAGAACCCCATGTTGAGTATCCAGCTGGGAGCAGGAATAGGATGGAGAAAGGGACTCAGAATTTGGCCAGCAGCAGGGAGTTATTTTACCATAGCTAATGAGTAGGAAGACTGAGGTAGGATGGAAAATTCACCTCTTTTGCGATGGGGCTGAGGGTGTCTCATGGTCAGGGTGTGGGGGAACAGTAACTTCTAACAGTCATTTTCCCTCTGATGCTGCTGACCAGTCCTCTCTTGGCCCAGGTCTCCAACGCCCCTTTGGCTTACAATAAAATGATCTTCTCTCTGTTCTGACCATAGAGTCAGCAATAATCAGGGTAGCCAAGAGAGAAGCAGCATTGTCTAGTGGATAGAGCATGGCCCTGGAAGCCAGAACGATTTGGATTCTAACCCCGACTCCACCAACTTGTCAGCTGTGTGACTTTGGGCAAGTCACTTAACTTCTCTGGGCCTCAGTTACCTCATCTGTCAAATGGGGATTAAGACTGTGAGCCCCATGTGGGACAGCCTGATTACCTTGTATTCCCCCTGCTTAGTGCTTCGCACATAGTAAGCGCTTAACAAATGCCATTATCTCATTCATTCATTCATTCATTCAATCGTATTTATTGAGCGCTTACTGTGTGCAGAGCACTGTACTAAGCGCTTGGGAAGTACAAGTCGGCAACATATAGAGACGGTCCCTACCCTACAGTGGGCTCACAGTCTAGAAGGGGGAGATCGTATCTATTGAGCGCTTACTGTGTGCAGAGCACAGTACTAAGCACTTGGGAATCAATCAATCAATCAATCGTATTTATTGAGCGCTTACTGTGTGCAGAGCACCGTACTAAGCGCTTGGGAAGTACAAGTCGGCAACATATAGAGACGGGCTCACAGCCTTTCAAGTTCATAGCAAATGCTGGACAAATACCATAATTAAGAGACCCCTCTGGGGCGGGAGATCCGGGTGACCTTTGGCAAATCACTTCACTTTTCTGTGCCCCAGTTCCCTCATCTGTAAAATAGAGGTTAAGACTGTGAGACCCATGTGTAATGTGGACTGTATCCAATCTGATTATCTTGTATCTACCCCAGTGCATAGTACAGCCATTTGTCTGCTGTGAGACCTTGGGCAAGCCACTTAATTTTTCTGTGCTTCAGTAGCCTCATCTGTAAAATGGGGATTAAGATTGTAAACCCCATGTGGGACAACCTGATTACCTTGTATCTACCCCAGTACTTAGAACAGTGCTTGGCACAAAGTAAGTACTTAACAAATACCATTATTATAATTTTTATTACAGTACCTGGCACATCGTAAACACTTAATAAATACCATTTAAAAAAAGGAGACACTCACCACGCTGCACTTTGATTCTGGACCTCAGTCATTCTCACCCCTCTGTGGTGGCCAGGGTGACATTTATAAGGAAAGGTTTCATGTCCTCATCTCCCTCCAGGCCAATGATTTTCTTGTCACTAGCAGGATCCTGACATTGTCAGGGGCAAGCAGGAGATGGCTTGTCCCCAGTGCCCAGAAACCACTTGGGTCGGCCCATCATAGTAGCAAGCGAGAAGCAGCTGGGACACAACTCTTTTCTCAATTTCTGGACTACCCCCTCAGCGATAAAAATAACAATAATAGCAATAACAACGATAACTGTGGCATTTGTTAAACTCTTACTAAGTGCCAGGCAATGTATTCCACATTTGGAGAGATGCAAGATCATTAGGTGGGACATAGCCTCTACCTTCCATGGGGCTAACAATCTAATTAGGAAGGATAACAGGTATCGAAAACCCATTTTGGAGATGTGGAAATGGAGGCACAGAGGAATTAAGTGACTTGCTCAAGTTCACAGAAGAGGATAATGGCAGTAGGAGGATTAGAACTATACATTTGGATCTGTACCCTTTAAGCATTTGATATTCACTCCACCCTCAGCCCCACATCACTTATGTACATATCCATAATTTAATTATATTAATGTCTGTCCCCTTCTCCAAATTTTAAGCTCCTGGCAGGCAGGAAATATGCTTAGAGGAGCAGCATGGCTCAGCGGAAAGAGCCCGGGCTTGGGATGTCCGAGGTCATGGGTTCTAATTCCCGCTCCATCACTTGTCAGCTGTGTGACTTTGGGCAAGTCACTTCACTTCTCTGTGCCTCAGTTACCTCATCTGTAAAATGGGGATTAAGACTGTGAGCCCCATGTGGGACAACCTGATTATCTTGTATCCTCCAAGCACTTAGAACAGTGCTTGACACATAGTAAGCACTTAACAAATGCCATCATTATTATTATTATTATTACCAACTGTGTTGTAATGTATCTTCCGGATGCTTAATACATTACTCTGAACTCTCTACTTGCTTGATCAATACCACTGATTGATTGATTGATTGATTGATACATTTCTTTGAGGTACAGTAAGGAAATTGGCAATAGAGGAGGGAAGTGTGTGTGCTGGGTTGTAGTAGCAAATCAGTGAGGTAAGTAGTAAGGTAGGAGTGCTTTCAAGCTGATGGTAAGGCATTTCTGTGTGATGCGGAGGTGGATGGGTTACCACTGGAGGTTCTTGAGGAGTCCCCATTACTCCACAGAAACCATACTCTCTAAGGTCACCAATGATCTCCTTCTTGCCAAATCCAGTGGCCTCTATTCCATCCTAATCCTTCTCAACCTCTCAGCTGCCACTGACAATGTCGACCACCCCCTTCTCCTGGAAACATTATCCAACCGGGGAGTCACTGATTCTGCCTTCTCCTGGTTCTCCTCTTATCTCTCTGGCCACTCATTCTCAATTTTCTTCATGGCCTTCTCCTCTGCTTCATACCCCTAACTGTGGGTGCCCCTCAAAGTTCAGATATGGATCCCCTTCTATTCTCCATTTACACCCACTCCCTTGGAGAACTCAATCAGCTCCCATAGCTTCAACTATGACCTCTATGCAGAGGGTGTCCAAATTTACTTCTCCAGTCGTGAACTCTCTCCCTCTCTGCAGTCTCACATTTCCTCCTGCCTTCAAGACACCTCAACTTGGTTGTTCCTCCCCTTACCTAAAACTTAACATGTCCAAAACAGAAGTTCTTATCTTTCCACCCAAACCCTGTCCTCCCTCTGACTTTCCCATCACTGTAGACCGCACCACAATCCTTCCTGTCTTACAAGTCTGTGCCTCTGATGATATACATGAACACTGTGGCTCAGTGGAAAGAGCACGGGCTTTGGAGTCAGAAGTCATGGGTTCAAATCTCGGCTCCGCCAACTGTCAGCTGTGTGACTTTGGACAAGTCACTTCACTTCTCTGGGCCTCAGTTACTTCACCTGTAAAATGGGGATTAAGACTGTGAGCCCCCCATGGAACAACTTGATCACCTTATCACCTCCCCAGTGCTTACAACAGTGCCATCATCATTATTATTATTATTATTATTTGCACATAGTAAGCACTTAATAAATGCCATTATCATTATTATTATTCAACCCACATATTCAATCCATCACTAAATTCTGTCAGTCCCACCTTCCCAACATCGATAAAATCCACCCTTTCCTCTCCATCCAAACTGCTACCACACTAATACAGTCACTCATCCTATCCCACTTGGATTACTGCATCAGCCTCCTTGCTGACCACCCAGCCTCTTGTCTCTGTCCATTCCAGTCCATGCTTCAGTCTGCTGCCCAGGTCATTTTTCTACAAAAAAGTTCAGGACATGTTTTCCCATTCCTCAAGAACCTCTAGCGGTTTCCCATCCACCTCCACATGAAACAAAAACTCCTCCCCATTGACTTCATAGTACTCAATCACTTTACCGCCCCCCCACCTCACCTTGCTACTCTCCTACCCAGCCCTCACACATCACTCCTCTGATGCTTTCTCACTGTGCCTCAATCTCATATGTCTCTCTGCCAACCCCTAGCCCACAATCAGCCGATGCCCTAGAATGCCCTCCCCTCACAAATCTGAAAGACAGTTACTCTGCCTCCCTTCAAAACCTTATTGAAGACATGTCTCCTCTAAGAGAGCTTCCCTGACAAAGCCTCCCCTTCCTCTTCTCCCATTCCCTTCTGTCACCCTGACTTGCTACCTTTGTTCTTCTCCCCTCCCAGACCACAGCACTCATGTAAATATCTGTAATTTATTCGTTTCAATTAATTTCTTTCTCCCCCCCCCCCCAGACTGTAAGCTCAGTGTGGACAGGGAATGTGCCTGTTCATTGTTGTATTGTACTCCCCAGCTGCTTAGTGCAGTGCTCAGTGCACAGTAAGCACTCAATAAATATGACCGAATGAATGAGTGAATGAATGACCCCTTTTATTCATTAGAAAAGAATTAGGCAGCAGAATGCAATATAGACTGGAGTGGGGAAAGACAGAAGACAGAGAGGTCAGAGAAGTGGATATCAAGGGGGAATAGGATAAATGCTTGGATCATCGTGGTAGCAGTTTGGAAGGAGAGGAAACAGCGACTTTAGCAATGTTGTGAAGGTCAAAGGAATAGGATTGGGTGACAGATTTTAGCCGAGGATCCAGAGCGCTCTGATGCTTTGGTAGCTGTCTGAGGAGATGAGAACTTCACTCCCAGAGGAGAGGAGAACAGGGGCCGGTGGGATTCAGCACTTCCATCCCCCATTCCCAACCTTGGACAGAGACTTTCTTTGGATGTAAATGAGAAGCTCAGCTGTAGGGATTCAAATCCCCTGAAGTCAGTCAGTCAGTGACTTTATTGAGCACTCTGTGTGCAGAGCACTACACTAAATGGCTGCAAGATTACAACATAACAATATAATGGACACATTCCTTGCCTACAAGAAGTTTACAGTCTAGAGGGAGCTTACAGGGAGCTTGGCCAGATGAAGGCCCCTTTATTCTGAAATCCCATGGCTTTTTACCTTCTGCTTTTCAGAGATGTGCATCTGATTTCCTATTTATTCCTGGTTTCCATGTCTGAGACTTTGAAGTGTTTTGGAAATATTAGTCAATCAATCAGTGGTACTCATTGAGGGCTTACCTTGTGCAGAGCACTGTTCTAAGCGCTGGGGGGGATACAAGGTTATCAGGTTGCCCCACGTGGGGCTCACAGTCTTTATCCCCATTTTACAGATGAGGTAACTGAGGCTCAGAGAAGTGAAGTGACTTGCCCAAGGTCACACAGCAGACATCAATCAATCAATCAATCGTATTTATTGAGCGCTTACTGTGTGCAGAGCACTGTACTAAGCGCTTGGGAAGTACAAGTTGGCAACATATAGAGACAGTCCCTACCCAACAGTGGGCTCACAGTCTAAAAGGGGGAGACAGAGAACAAAACCAAACATACTAACAAAATAAAATAAATAGAATAGACATGTGGCGGGGGCCAGGATTAGAACCCATGACCTCTGACTCCCAAGCCCGGGCTCTTTCCACTGAGCCACGCTGCTTGGGAGAGTACAGTACAACAGAGTTTGTTAGACACATTCTCTGCCCACAAGGAAATTACAGTCTAAATTGGGAGACATTAAAATAAATTACAATATGGATATAAGTCCTGTGGGCATTGTACTCTCCCAAGTGCTTTGGACAATGCTCTGCACATAGTTAAGTGCTTACTAAAAACCATTGATTGATCGATTTATTAACTGGGGCTGAGGACCGGGTGAATATCAAGTGCTGAAAGGGTACAGATTCAAAGAGAAGCAGCATGGCTCAGGGGAAAGAGCATGAGCTTTGGAGCTTTGGTCATGGGTTCAAATCCTGGCTCTGCCGCTTGTCAGCTGTGTGACTTTGGGCAAGTCACTTAACTTCTCTGAGCCTCAGTGACCTCATCTGTAAAATGGGAATTAAGACTGTGAGCCCTCCGTGGGACAACCTGATTACCTTGTATCCCCCCAGTGCTTAGAACAGTGCTTTGCACATAGTAAGCGCTTAACAAATACCATCATTATAGAGAAGCAGCGTGGCTCAGTGGAAAGAGCCCAGGTTTTGGAGTCAGTGATCATGGGTTCAAATGCCGGCTCTGCCAATTGTCAGCCCTGTGACTTTGGGCAAGTCATTTCACTTCTCGGTGCCTGTTACCTCATCTGTAAAATGGGGATTGACCGTGAGCCCTCCGTGGGACAACCTGATCACTCTGTAGCCTCCCCAGTGCTTAGAGCAGTGCTTTGCACATAGTAAGCACTTAATAAATGCCATCATTATTATTATCATTATTATTATTATAAGCCACATAGGTGGCAGAGGGAGTAGGGGAAATGAGGGCTGATATTAGAAAGAGGAGATTTTACAGCTCCATCTTCCAACTTCAATTCTGAGCTATATTCCTCAATTCTGGTCCCTCAATTTTTTTTCCAGCTTTATTTCCAACGGATGGTCCAGCATGAACCATGACCACTGCGGCAGAAACAACCTAAAGTTATGTTCTACAGGGGTATGCTATACCTTTCCCATTGTAATGTTTGACATCTGAGCAATGTTCACCCCAAATGACAAAGGGCCAGAAAAGGGACGTTACCACGTTTTCAAGGACATAGGGCACAAATGTACAAGAGATTAACACTCAATAATACTCACTCTCATACACATCATCTCACCATCAGTAGCATCATTTTTAAATTGAAAAACAGCCCTGATGTAAGCATATGCATCTGTGGATGGTATACATAAATATATTAAAGTTGGATGACTTTGGTGTTTGTGATCACTTATTGACACGTTTTAAAAACTAGCATTTGTTAAGTGCTTTCTATGTGCCACACACACAGTGGGGTAGTTACAAAATCATCAGGCTGGACACAGTCCATGTAACCCATGGGGCTCACAGCTCTAACTCCCATTTTACAGCTGAGATAACTGAGGTACAGAAGTTAAGTGACTTGCCCAAGGTCATACAACAGACAAGTGGCAGACTCATGAGTAGAACCTAGGTCCTCTATTACAAGGCTCGGGATCTTTCCACTAGGCCACACTGCTTCCAGATGTTGATGTTGAGTGTAGTTCAGTCATTATACCAACAGAACCACTCAAGGAGTCAGACATCTCCATCTGGATGTCTGCCCGCCACCTAAAGCTCAACATGTCGAAGACTGAACTCCTTGTCTTCCCTCCCAAACCTTGCCCTCTCCCTGACTTTCCCATCTCTGTTGACGGCACTACCATCCTTCCCGTCTCACAAGCCCGCAACCTTGGTGTCATCCTCGACTCTGCTCTCTCATTCACCCCTCACATCCAAGCCATCACCAAAACCTGCCGGTCTCAGCTCCGCAACATTGCCAAGATCCGCCCTTTCCTCTCCATCCATACCGCTACCTTGCTCATTCAAGCTCTCATCCTATCCCGTCTGGACTACTGCATCAGCCTTCTCTCTGAGCTCCCATCCTCGTGTCTCTCTCCACTTCAATCCATACTTCATGCTGCTGCCCGGATTATCTTTGTCCAGAAACGCTCTGGGCATATTACTCCCCTCCTCAAAAATCTCTAGTGGCTACCAATCAATCTGCGCATCAGGCAGAAACTCCTCACCCTGGGCTTCAAGGCTCTCCATCACCTCGCCCCCTCCTACCTCACCTCCCTTCTCTCCTTCTACAGCCCAGCCCGCACCCTCCGCTCCTCCGCCGCTAATCTCCTCACCGTACCTCGTTCTCGCCTGTCCCGCCATCGACCCCCGGCCCACGTCATCCCCCGGGCCTGGAATGCCCTCCCTCTGCCCATCCGCCAAGCTAGCTCTCTTCCTCCCTTCAAGGCCCTACTGAGAGCTCACCTCCTCCAGGAGGCCTTCCCAGACTGAGCCCCTTCCTTCCTCTCCCCCTCGTCCCCCTCTCCATCCCCCCCATCTTACCTCCTTCCCTTCCCCACAGCACCTGTATATATGTATATATGTTTGTACATATTTATTACTCTATTTATTTATTTATTTATTTTACTTGTACATATCTATTCTATTTATTTTATTTTGTTAGTATGTTTGGTTTTGTTCTCTGTCTCCCCCTTTTAGACTGTGAGCCCAATGTTGGGTAGGGACTGTCTCTATATGTTGCCAATTTGTACTTCCCAAGCGCTTAGTACAGTGCTCTGCACATAGTAAGGGCTCAATAAATACGATTGATGATGATGATGATGATGATGACTTTGGGCAAGTCACTTCACTTCTCTGGGCCTCAGTTACCTCATCTGTAAAACGGGGATGAAGACTGTGAGCCCCCCGTGGGACAACCTGATCACCTTGTAACCTCCCTAGCGCTTAGAACAGTGCTTTGCACATAGTAAGCACTTAGTAAATGCTATCATTATTATTACAACTGAATTAGCAGACGTTCCCTACCCTGTACTGAGCACTTGGGAGAGAACACTACAAGTGAGTCAGCAGTCACGTTCCCTGCCCATAACAAGTTTACAGGCTAGAGGGACAGTCTATATCACTCAATCAATGGCATTTATTGAGTGGTTAGTGTGTGCAGAGCACTGTCCTAAGTGCTTGGGAGAGGCCAATACAACAGAGTTGGCAGACCCATTCCCTTCCCCTAAGGAGCTTCCATTCATTCATTCATTCAATCGCATTTAATGAGCACTTACTGTGTGCAGAGCACTGTACTAAGCACTTGGGGAGTACAAGTTGGCAACATATAGAGACGGTCCCTACCCAACAACGGGCTCACAGTCTAGAAGGGAGAGACAGACAACAAAACAAAATGTGGTTAGGTGTCAAGTCATCAGATTAAATAGAAGTAAAACTAGATGCACATCATTGACAAAATAAATAGAATAGTAAATATGGACAAGGGCTTCCAGTCTCGAAGCCCTGGCCACCACACACCCGCTCTCAGGCTCCTCCCTACTGACAAAGGCTCAGGGAGTTAGAAGGGTGTTGAACTCACCTGTGTGATCCAGACAAGACGTCTCTCCATTCTGAGGTCATGAACTTCTCCTGGATTCGCCCAGATTATTTCCTGCCGGATTTGGCCCAGTCCATCGCTCCTGCCACACTCGGGATAGAAACGTTCTGTCTCGATGCTCGACGGAATAGTGGACAACGATGGAGAATCTTGCCTTCTCGCAGTTCAATCGACCGTATTTTTTGAGCACTTTATACAGAGCACTGTACTGAGCACTTGGGAGAATCCGATAGAACAAAATCGGGAGACACATTCCCCGCCCACAACAAGCTTACAATCTAGAGCGAGAGTCAGACATTCATATAAATCAATAAATTACGGATATCAATCAATCAATCAATCGTACTTATTGAGCGCTTACTGTGTGCAGAGCACTGTACTAAGCGCTTGGGAAGTACAAGTTGGCAACATATAGAGACAGTCCCTACCCAACAGTGGGCTCACAGTCTAAAAGGATATGTACATGAGTGATGTAGGGCTGACGGAGGGGTGAATAATCGGAGCAGATCAGGGTGATGCAGAAGGGAGTGGGAGAAGAGAAAATGAGGGCTTAGTCAGGGAAGGCCTCTTTATCTCCTCAGGAGATAACCAGCCCCAGCAGGACACCGTGTGGTATTTGTTAAGCGCTTACTATATGCCAGACACTGTACTAAGGGCTGGAGTAATCAGGTGAGACAAAGTCCATGTCCCACATGGGGTTTACAGTCTTCATCCCCATTTTAGAGAAGCAGCATGGCTCAGTGGAAAAAGCACGGGCTTTGGAGTCAGGGGTCATGGGTTCAAATCCTGGCTCTGCCAATTGTCAGCTGTGTGACTGGGCAAGTCACTTCACTTCTCTGGGCCTCAGTTCCCTCGTCTGTAAAATGGGGATTAAGACTGTGAGCCCCCCGTGGGACAACCTGATCTCCTTCTAACCTCCCCAGTGTTTAGAACAGTGCTTTGCACATAGTTAGCGCTTAATAAATGCCGTCATTATTATTATTATTTTATAAAGTGTGTGCTTAATGAATGCACTTGATTGACTTTACAGATGAGGGAACTGAGCCACACAGAAGTGAAGTGCCCAAAGACACATACCAGTCAAGTTGGCAGAGTCAAGATTAGACCCCAGATCCTTCTGACTCCCAAACCTGTGCTCTATCCATTAGACCACACTGCTTCCCTTGAAGCCACCTACTTGCGAAGAATGAAACACACAAACTGGGACATATGGGGCGAAGAATAAGGAAAGGCTGGAGGGGGAGAGCTGAAAGAGCCGGCACCTGGAAGTCAGAAGGACCTGAGTTCTAATTCCAGCTCTGCCGCTTGTCTGCGGGGTGACCTTGGGCAAGACACTTCACCTCTCTGGGGTCAGTTACCTCATCTGTAGAACAGGAGTGAAGATTGTGAGCCCCATATAGGACAGGGACTGTGTCCAACCTGATGAGCTTGAATCTTCCTCAGTGAGAAGAACAGTTTCTGGCACCTAGTAAGCGCTTAATAAACAGGAATGAAGACTGTGAGCCCCATATAGGACAGGGACTGTGTCCAACCTGATGAGCTTGTATCTTCTTCAGTGAGAAGAACAGTTTCTGGCACACAGTAAGCGCTTAATAAACACCATTAAAAAAAAGTGCAAGTGTTAGGCCCAGAACTGGGGACAGGCCCCAGCAACTTCAGACCTTGAGATGGATATCCAGGATCTGAGTGCTATTGCTTAACTCACTGAACAGCTTCACTACACTTTGGTCAAGAAGAACGTAGACAAACACACCCTGCTTATGGATTATCTCCAGCACATCATGGAAGAGTTCCACTTCTGTGAAGCAGCAGTGTGGCTTAGTGGAAAGAGCCCAGGCTTGGGAGCTAGAAGTCATGGGTTCTAATCCCAGCTCTGCCACTTGTCAGCTGTGTGACTCTGGGCAAGTTCATTCATTCATTCATTCAATCGTATTTATTGAGCGCTTACTGTGTGCAGAGCACTGTACTAAGCGCTTGGGGAAGTCCAAGTCGGCAACATGTAGAGACGGTCCCTACCCAACAGTGGGCTCACAGTCTAGAAGGGGGAGACAGAGAACAAAACAAAACATATTAACAAAATAAAGTGCCTCAGTTCCCTCATCTGTAAAATAGGGATTAAGACTGTGAGCCCCACGGAGGACAACGTGATTACCTTGTATCTTCCCCAGCGCCTAGAACAGTGCTTGGCTCATAGTAAGCACTAAGCAAATACCCTAAATATCATTAGTCCGAGCAGCATGGCTCAGTGGAAAGAGCCCGGGCTTGGGAGCCAGAGTTCACGGGTTCAAATCCTGGCTCCACCAACTGTCAGCTGTGTGACTTTGGGCAAGTCACTTAACTTCTCTGAGCCTCAGTTACCTCATCTGTAAAATGGGGATCAAGACTCTGAGCCCCCCGTGGGACAACCTGATCACCTTGTAACCTCCCCAGCGCTTAGAACAGTGCTTTGCACATAGTAAGCGCTTAATAAATGCTATCATTATTAGTATTACTATTATCCATCGAGATGGCCAGCACCTGGCTTGGCACAAGGCAAGGTGTTTATCCTTTTATCTTTTTCAATGGTATCTGTTAAACACCTAATATGTGTCAAACACTGAGTAGTTCACAGTCCCCTCTACCCTCAGGCCACCCGGCCTCTCCCCTCAGCCAAGATCCCCAGGTCTTGCCCATTTTATGCCTGTCAGCCCAGGTCTTGGCCAGTCTGTCCCCTGACGAGTACCGATAAGGCACTGGACACAATTGCCACCCATTGTTTTTCATTTTAAAATCACCAGGGTCCAGAAGCGGCTCCCCAGTTTGTAGGGATGAATCAGGGGAAGCGGAACGGTTCTGGAGCATGGGCGTAGAGGCCGATCCATGGGGGCGAAGAGGGTGATGGAGTGATGGCTCCCAACTTTCCATGTCCCCGCTTGCCCAGGTCTCAGAGAGTTGCCAATTTAGGCTGAAAGGAAACCCAGACAGCAACTTGCTGGCTCCTTAGCCCTTTGAGGGCAGGGATTGCATCGACTCACTCTAGTGGACTCTTCCAGTTGCTCAGTACAGTGCTTGACACAGGGAAAGTAATTAGTAAATACTGTTGATTGACTGTTGTTGGATTGAAACCTGCCTCATATTAATAATTGTGGTATTTGTTAAGCACTTATTATGTGCCACACACTGTTTTAAGTACTGGGTTAGATATTTATTTTGTTAATATGTTTTGTTTTGTTCTCTGTCTCCCCCTTCTAGACTGTGAGCCCACTGCTGGGTAGGGACCGTCTCTATATGTTGCCAACTTGTACTTCCCAAGCGCTTAGTACAGTGCTCTGCACACAGTCAGTGCTCAATAAATACGATTGAATGAATGAAATGAATGAGACTGGACACAGAGTCTGTTCCACATTCATTCACTCATTCAGTTGTATTTATCGAGGGCTGACTGTGGGCAGAGCACTGTACTAAGTGCTTGGAACACAGTCTTAATCCCCATTTTACAGATGAGTTAACTGAGGCACAGAGAAATGAAGTGGCTTGCCCAAGGTGACACAGCAGAGGTGTGGCATCTCAGTCCATCCTCCGCACCCTATAACAGGAAACCTGTTCTATGGTAAGTCCTGAGGGGCCTGGTGTGGCATGTCCCAACCCCAGGCATTCTGGGAGGGGAGGCCGGACAACCCCACGGCAGACCCGCTCGCCGCGTGGCCTCGGGTGAGTCACGGGCCCGCAGAAAACGTGTCCAGTAGAGTGGCTATTTGTCCTGTGTCTTGTGTGTCTTGTGGAAAGAGCCCGGGCTTGGGAGTCAAAGGACCTGAAGTCTGATCCGAGCTCCACCAAATACCCGCTGTGTGACCTTGGGCTAGTCGCTCCACTTCTCTGGGCTTCGGTTCTCCTACTTAGACTGTGAGGCCCACACGGGACGGGGACTGTCTGACCTAATTCACTTGTAAATACCCCAGTGCTTAGAATAATCATATTAATAATGATAATGGCATTTATTAAGCACTTACTAAGTGCAAAGCCCTGTTCTAGGCTCTGGGGAGGTTACAAGATGATCAGGTTGACCCACGGGGGGCTCACAGTCTTCATCCCCATTTTACAGATGAGGGAACTGAGGCCCAGAGAAGTTAAGCGACTTGCCCAAAGTCACACAGCTGACAATTGGTGGAGCAGGGATTTTAACCCATGACCTCTGACTCCCAAGCCCGTGCTCTTTCCACTGAGCCATGCTGCTTCTCCATAATGTTGGTATTTGTTAAGTGCTTACTATGTGCCAAGCACTTTTCTAAGCACTGGGGTAGATACAAGGTGATCAGGTTATCCCACGTGGGGCTCACAGTCTTCATCCCCATTTTACAAATGAGGGAACTGAGGCCCAGAGAAGTTAAGTGACTTGCCCAAGGTCACACAGCTGACATGCGGCGGAGCCAGGATTAGTACCCACGACCTCTGGCTCCCCAGCTCTTTCCACTGAGCCACGCTGCTTCCTGGATTCCAAGCCCGACTCTGCCAATCCATCTGCTTTGTGATCCTGAGCAAGTAACTTCACTTCTCTGGGCCTCAGTCACCTCATCTGTAAAATGGGGGATAGAGAGTTCGAGCCCTATATGGAACAGGGATCCTGTCCAACCTGATCATCTTGTATCCACCATGGGGCCCAGCACAGTGGCTGACACTTAGAAATTGCTTAACAAATACCATTAAAAGCAAACAAAAAGGGGAAAAGAGACACAGAGCAGAGGGGACAGTGGGGCCTGGGAACTGGGGAGGCCTCAGTGAAAAGCTTGAGTTCATTCATTGTTTCAGTGATTGATTCATTTGTTCTTATTTACTCAATACCCTCCCAGGATGCAAAACACTGTACTAAGCGCCGGGAAAGCAAGGAGGAGCATTAGACCTGTTACTCAAAGAGAATGTAAATGGGTTGCAGGTGTTTATAATTGAGTCTGCTTTTCTAAATCCTTTTAACGATGGGCAGCTGCGAATCCCCTTCTCCTTAATAGCCTTCTGCCTCTTCCTTCCTTGATTCTCCAGCCCCACCCCAAGAAACCCAGTCTCTCCATGAGGTGCCCTTCAATGGGGCAAGTGGCACTGGGCCTTTAAAGCCCCCAGAGGCTTCTGGGTATTTTCGTGCTCCATTTTGTGCCCTGTGGAGTTGGCTTCCTGGAGGCAGTTTTGGTGAGCTGGGCCTGTGATTTTCCCCTTGGTTATCTTATCTTTTGTTTATTCATGCAATTGTATTTATTGAGTGTTTGCAGTGTGCCAAGCCTTGGAGGAAGTGCTTGGCTGATAGTCAATGCTTATTGAATTGGTGGTGCTAAGGGTTGATTTTGATGGCCCAGAACTGATTTGGGTTGATGCTTTGAGGGAACAATTTAAGGCTGGGCTAATTGATGGTGACTACGTGGGTGAGGGGGTGGTTTTCAGGGGGCTTTGGTTTTTTATGGAAGATTCAGAAATGACTTTGGTGTTTAGGCTTGCCATACCTGGTGACTTGATTCGGGACAACAAAATGCCTCTGGAATAGAGGAAGTTGAGGGGTTGCAATGCTATGAAGTTTTATCTTTATGCTCTGTGTCTAGAGATGACGGTTTGTGTCCGGGGAGAAAGGGATGGGGCAGAAACCATGGGGTGCATACTCAATTGTCTCTGTGTGTGTCTGCCATTGTATCCTCTTCGGTGTGCTCTTGCCAGCCCCTAGTTAGCTAGGATTTCCCCCCAAACTATAAAGTCACCAAGCCCAGTGTCCTTACCCGCATGGGACCCTGCGCCTGGAATGAGGTAGAAGGGGCTGAGTTTCTTCTGCAAGGCTGGTGAGCCCCCTTATCGTTTCCAAGGGGGTGCACATGCGGCCCCCATTCAGTGGTAACCTTCCCACCGCCCTCCACCATCCTCCCTCGATTCAGGGCCATGTGTCGGTCCTGGAAGCGTCGGTATCGCAAGCAGCAACAGAATGTGAGCCCCACCGGGGCAGGAACCGAGACCCGCAGACCAGAGAGGGGTGAGGTTCTTAAACAGGAAGCCCCTCTGAGGGCAGGATTGTGTCGACCCCAGCTGGCTGGTTGGGGACTCTTTTGGGGCTTCCCAATTCCTCTACCCCAAGATACAACTTGCCCCTTCACCCCTGTGGGACTCCATTATGACTCCTCAAAGGCCCAACACTGAGTTGGGGTTCCCTAGCCACCTGTGTGGAGGAGACTGGAAGCTCGTTTTGGGTAATTTGTCTGTTAACTTGTACTCTCCCAAGTACCTTAGTGCTGTGCGCTCAGAACTGAGGGACTGACCCTTAGCACCACAAACACAAGCGCCGTTGTAGCAGCAGAAGCTGACTCATCCACGGTATTCATTGAGCACTTGGTAGATGCAGAGCACTGTACTGAGTGCCTGGGAAACTGAGTGAGAGTGTAAATCTTGTCCTTGAGTTGGAACCTAGTCTGTAGAATATTTCCAGGTGACTCCTCCCCCGATATGTCATGGCTTCCTACATAAATGGGTGTAATTTATATCTATTATCTGCCTTCTCCTCTATGCCGTAAGCTCATACCGAACAGGGAATCTGTCTGTTGATTGTGAAACTGTGCTTGGCCTATGGAAAGTGCTGGACAAATACAGGTGACCTGAAATGGTTGTCCTTAGCAATCGAGGTCTCTCTCCCTCGGTCCTCCTCATCGTACAGGTACTCCGTCAAGTAGCGTACAATAAACACTATTGATGTCTTAATGTGGTAATACCATCCTTCACTCTAAGTACTCATTTACTCTGTTGAATCTTCTCGTACTGCCGACTGGAGCTTATGTCAGGTTCAGCGTGCGTCGCTTCTTGTACCTGACCGCGTAGATGCCATTCCTCCTGTGTACCTCAGCGTTAATGTCTGTCACAGATTGGATGCTTCTTAAGAGCAGGGTCCATTTATGTTATGTACTTTGGGAAGCGTTCGTACTGTTTTTTCCAACATCCGTGCTTCCCCTTCTAGGCTTGTTTTGGGTAGGGTGGGTGTCTGTTAAACTTTTCTAATGTATGCTCCCAAGGGCTTAGTACAGTGCTCTGCACACAGTAGGAGCTCAAATCCTACCACCTGATGGATCGAGTGACTTACATTGTGAGCTCCCAGAGGGCAGGGACTGCTGCTCTTACACCCAGCTGGCCAAAGAGGGGGCTTAACGGGGTGTGGTCTCACTCTGGGAAGAGGGGCAAGGATAAGGCTCATCTTCTCCATGAGCCCTTCCCTGACTGAGCCCTCATTTCCTTATCTTCAACTCTCTTCTGCCTCCCCCTGACTTACTGCTATTATTCATCCCTGTTCCTAGCCTCACAGCTCTTCTGTACATATCCGTGGTTTTATTTCTTTATGCTAATGCCTGTTTTTCCTCTAGTCAGTAATTTTCAGGGCCTCGGCTGCAGGAGGAGAAAAGGCAGAGGTCCAACTTGTTTCTGCCTCCCTGGAGAAGCTTTCCAGACCTGCCCACTCAGAGGTGTGACCCTGGGGAAGTGGGTGTGGGTGGGTGTATCAGGGAGTAGGGCTGCAGGGGTAAGACTCTGGTGGGGGAAATCCAGATGGTTCTCCCCCAGGCTAAGCCAGCCAGGGTCTCCCCCGCAGGGAGGGTGAGTGGCGGCTGCTCTGTCTGTCTCAAAGAGGGTTTCCTGTGTGTGTGTGTGTGTGTGTGTGTCTGTCTCTCTCTCTCTCTCTCTGCCTCCTCTCTTGGTCTCCTTTTCCTCTCTTCTCTCTCCAGTGAGCGTGCATGGATCAGTCCAGTGGAGGAGTGAGGGCACAGATGAAGCTGGGCATGGGAGGTGGTACCCCCTGACACGAGCAGGGGGCCAGAATGAGATTGCCCTGAGGCCTGACTAGGTAATAATAATAATGCTCATATTTGATAAGCACTTCCTATGTGCCATCATCATCATCATCATCAATCGTATTGAGCGCTTACTATGTGCAGAGCACTGTACTAAGCTCTTGGGAAGTACAAATTGGCAACATATAGAGACAGTCCCTACCCAACAGTGGGCTCACAGTCTAAAAGGGGGAGACAGAGAACAAAACCAAACATACTAACAAAATAAAATAGAATAGATATGTACAAGTAAAATAAATAAAGAAATAGAGTAATAAATATGTACAAACATATATACATATATACAGGTGCTGTGGGGAAGGGAAGGAGGTAAGATGGGGGGATGGAGAGGGGGAGAGGAAGGAAGGGGCTCAGTCTGGGAAGGCCTCCTGGAGGAGGTGAGCTCTCAATAGGTCCTTGAAGGGAGGAAGAGAGCTAGCTTGGCGGATGGGCAGAGGGAGGGCATTCCAGGCCCGGGGGATGACGTGGGCCGGGGGTCGATGGCGGGACAGGCGAGAACGAGGTACGGTGAGGAGATTAGCGGCCGAGGAGCGGAGGGTGCGGGCTGGGCTGTAGAAGGAGAGAAGGGAGGTGAGGTAGGAGGGGGCGAGGTGATGCAGAGCCTTGAAGCCCGGGGTGAGGAGTTTCTGCCTGATGCACAGATTGATTGGTAGCCACTGGAGACTTTTGAGGAGGGGAGTAATATGCCCATAGCGTTTCTGGACAAAGATAATCTGGGCAGCAGCATGAAGTATGGATTGAAGTGGAGAGAGAACAGTGCCAAGCACTGTTCTAAGCGCTGGGGTAGAGACAAGGTAATTAGGTTGTCCCACAAGGGGCTGACAATCTTGATTCCCATTTTACAGATGAGGTGACTGAGGCACAGAGAAGTTAAGTGACTTACCTAAAGTCCCACAAACTGACAAGTGTTGTATCCTTAGGACCAAAGCAGGAGCCCGAGCCCCCGATGCGTCACGGGAGACCTGGCCCCCTCATCCATCCCTACCTCTCCAAGTACATCGGGGGGCGGACCGACAGGAAGGTGAGTGTCACGTTCTAGGCCTGGGGCTGTTGGGGCTCTGTTTCGGGCAAGTGGGAGGAATCGATGATGTTCATTGAGCCCTACAGTCTGGAGCACTGTACTGAGTGCTTGCGAGCGTAGAGTGAAGGGATCCTTATCTCCAGCTACAATTCATTCATTCATTCAGTCGTGTTTATTGAGCCCTTACTGTGTGCAGAGCACTGTACTAAGTGCTTGGGAAGTACAAGTTGGCAACAGTTAGAGACGGTCCCTACCCAACAGTGGGCTCACAGTCTAGAAGGGGGAGACAGTCCCCTACATCCTTATCGTCCACAACTCCACGCAGGGACCGAGCCCCACCTGGCCCAGGAGTGACCCCTGGCCCGGCTCCTATCCGACGTACAACTTTCTGTTTCAGCCGGAGGCCCGGGCTCCCCGTTGGAGACCCATCCACGCTTTCTCCCCTCCAACCGCCTAAACCGTGATGGGGTGGCACTCTCCCCGGGTGTGGGCTGGGGCACACCTCGTCATCCAATCAACGGTCACATCTGTCCCCAGGAAGCCGTGGTGCTGACCTGAACCGGACCGTCGGACCACTGGACGGCGGAGGACTGACCGGCCGCTCTCGGGATGCCATGAACACCGCACCGGCCCCCCTTTGAGGGTGTCTGTTGGCACTGGGCTGCCATTCCCCGGACACCCCGTCCCACCCCCAACCCATGATTGTATCCCCTTCCTTCAGACAATGCCATTTCCTTCGGGTAGAGGTGAAGGGTCAAACACTGTATCGTAGGTGCCACACGAATCTCTGGCAATTTCTGGAAGTGATGGATGTGCTGGTGAAGGTGATGTGAGAACGAGCGTCAGGACCAGAGCAGGGTCAGGGGGCCGCCCGTCTTTGGATGGGGTGACGGGTTCTGGAAACCGGGGTCCGGTGTTCGGGATGGGTGTACCGAGGATGGACCTCAAGACCCAGTGTGAAGTCTCCCGGGGGCCCTTAATTCAATAGACGGAGCGGTTTCCACTGGGTCCGGTCCATCTGGAGTCATCTGCCCCAGCTCTGGCTTCAAGAGTACAGACTTGCCTGCCTGCTGGAGGGGGGTGCCCCTGGGAGAGCGGGGTACGAGGGACAGGAGCAGTCGGGGGTGTGTGTGTGCGACTGCTGTGTGTCATCCATCTCTGGCGGAGATGCCGAATGTGGGGTGGGGAGCAGCAGGAGCAAAGTGGGAAGGTGCAAAGTGGTTTCCCCCGACACGCTACCCAAAGAAATGGCACAGTCTGGCCCCCTCCTTCCCTCCTCCTGTCTCTGTCCCCTCGGCAGCTTGGCCTCTGTCAGGCCACATGCATCTATGTGGAATAAAATGTCTGTGTTCTGCATCACACCTGAGTCTCCTTGAGCTAGTGGTAGCTGACCTGCTCCACAGACGGATTCTAATTTGGGGATACTGGCTGTGTATTCAAAGCAGAGGCCTACCACCAGCTTCTAACTTGTAGTTGGGCAGTTTAGAACTCCCACTCCTCCCTCCCCACCCCCAACTCTCATTCCTTTGGTCTCTGCCAGGCCGGGTAAAGGGGCGGGAGACTTGAGAGGTCAAACAGAGGGAGTGATGATACCTCTCGTTCTCCTGCCCACTCTGCCGCTCCAGCCTAAGGGTCTCTAAAGGAAGGGACTGGAATAGAGTGGCTCCCTTTGGCTGGAGAGCCTCTGATGTCTCCCTGCCCCTATCGACTGGGCTGGGCGTGCGTGGGAGGCAGGACTCTCTAGGCCCAAGAGCCAAGGAGGGGGCGGCACAGGGGGCGGGTGAGCAGGGGCTCAGACTGGAGGTTGTCTGTGAGTCAATCAGTCATGTTTAAGCCACTGAAGGTCATTCACTCAATTGTATTTATTGAGCACTTACTGTGCATTGTACTAAGTGTTTCAGAGAGTAGAACAATAAGCAGTCACACTCCCTGCCCACAATGAGCCTATAGTTTAGAGGGGAGATAGACATCAATAAAAATAAAGTGATATGTACACAAATGCTGTAGGGCTGGTTGGGGTGAGGGGGAAGAGCAAGGGGAGCAAGTCAGGTCCACATGGAAGGGAGTGGGAGATGAGGAAAAGTGGGGCTTAGTCTGGGAAAGCCTCTTGGAGGAGAAGTGCCTTCAACAAGGCTATGAAGGTGGGGGAGAAGAATCTTCAGTCAGATTTGAGGAGGGAGGGCGGGCTGTGCCGGAGGTGGGACGTGGGCTAGGGGATGCCTACAAGAGGGGTGAAATGGAGAAACAGTGAGAAGGTTAGCGTCGGAGGAGTGAAGTGTGGGGGCTGGGTTGTAGAAGGGGAGAAGTGAGGTGAGGTGGGTCAGACAAGGTGGTGGAGCGCTTTAAAGCTGATGGAGAAGAATTTTAGTTTGTTATAGAGGTGGATGGGCAACCCCTGGAGTATTCTGAGGAGCTGGGTGATGTGTTCTGAATGTTTCTGTAGAAAAATGTTCCATGCAGCAGAAGGAAGTATGAACTGGACATGGGGGGAGACCAGAGGCCGGGAGGTCAGCAAGGAGGCTGATGGGGGAATCCAGGTAGGATAGGATGAGTGTAGGAGTTAACTTGGTATTAACTTGAACGGAGAGGGGAAAGGGTGGATATTAGCGATGTTGCGAAGGAGAGACTACGGGATTTAGCGATGGACCGGATATGCGGGTCGCACGACGGAGAGGACTCGAGGATGACATCAAGGTGATGGGCTTGCGAGTCAGGAAGGATGGTAGTGCCATCTTCACTGATGGGAAGGCCGGGATTTGGGTGGGGAGATAGGGAGCTCTGGTTTGGACGGCCAGGTTTAGGTGACAGGAGGATATCCAAGTAGAGATGTCCTGAAGGCGGGAGGAGATGGGAGATTGGAGAGAGGGGGAGAGATTAGGGCCGGAGATAGAGATTTGGGTATTGTAGGCATAGAGGTGCTAGTTGAAGTCTCGGGAGTGAATGAGTTCTCCAGGGGAGCGTGTGTAGGTGGAGACTAGAAGGGGACCCAGAACTGAACCTTGAGGGACCCTCCAAAAGTGACGGGGTGGGAGAAGGAGGAGGAGCCTGCGAAGGAGCCTGAGAATGAATGTGTGACTGTCTGAGAGACCTTAAGGGTGTCCCTCAAACTCTCTGGGTTTCTGCCTTCCCCTCTCCATTTATCTAAGAATAATCACAATAATTGTGATATTACGCCCTTGCTAAGTGCCAGGATCCCTTCTCAGGGTCGCACCTGGAGAGTTTCCAGTACTTTACCAGTCTCGACCCCTGGAGGGAGAGTCAAGCAGAAGCCTGTCCTGTTCCATTCCTAGCTTGGGCAGTGACTAGCGAGTGGCAGGCAATCTGCTACAAGTCAGAAGGCGCCCGTGCTTGGCAGCGGCGTCACGGGAAAGAGTCGAGGGCGGAGACTTAAGTTTACCAAGCAGAAGGAGGACTATGGTAAACCGCTTCCGGATTTTTACCAAGAAGACGCTACGGATACGCTACCGGAACGCCTGCCGATGGAGGTGGGGCGTTCTAGGAGAGATGTGTCCGTGGCGTTGCTGTGGGTCAGGAGAAGTCTGGACGGCGTAAGGCAAGACGAGCGTCAGGGTAGCTGCCGTTTATTTATATTCATGTCTGTCTCTCCCTCTAGTCTGTAAACTCTTTGTAGGCAGAAAATATCTACTAACACTATTTTATTTTAATAGTAGTAATAACGATAATTGTGGGATATCTAAAGCAGTTACCTTGGGCCAAACAGCACACCAAGTGCCAGGGATAGATCCAAGGCAGTCGGATCGAACGCAGCCTCCATCCCACACGGGACCCACATCCTCTGTCCCCATTTGACAGGTGAGGTAACTGAGGCCTGGAGAAATTCCGTGACCTGCCCGAGGTCCCCCAGTAGACAAGTGGGGGATTAATTAATCGTGGTACTGGTTAAGCTCCCATAACCGAGCACTGGGGGGGAATAATAATAGTAATAGTGATGGCATTTGAGAGTTTACTCTGTGTGAAGCCCTGTTCTAAGTGCTGGGGTGGGATACAAGGTGATCAGGTTTTCCCACGTGGGGCTCGCATTCTTAATCCCCATTTTACAGATGAGGTAACTAAGCCCCAGAGAATTGAAGTCATCTGCCCAAGGTCACAGAGCAGACTAGTGTGCGGGGCATGGAGACACCCTAGGTGGGCACGTACACCCACCGCAAGACAGACAACTCAAAATATATATTTACACAGGCATGCACAGATAGCCCATGTGGGCATGCACATTTGTCCACACAAATATATCTTGTGCCGCAGATATCCCCTCCCCGATCTGTAATTTTATTTTAGTGTCTGCCTTCCCCAGTAGACTGTTCTGCGCTTTAGAACAGTGCTTTGCACATAGTAAGTGCTTAGTAAATGCCATTATCATTATTATGTAAGACCCTTGAAGGCAAGGAATAGTGTTTACCGGCCCCGGTGAATGCTACCAAGTGCTCGGTAAAGTGGTCTGCGTAAAATAAACCCTGTCGATCGATCTCCCAAGTGCCCATTTCGGCAACGTGCAGCCTGCCGAGCCAAGCGACCCTCCTCTACTTATCAAGGCAAAAGGAGGAGAGGACGGAAATCTGTTGAGAAACCTCTTTCCTCCCACCCGCTCCTGCATAATAATAATAATGGCATTTGTTAAGCGCTTTCTATGTGCAAAGCACTGGTCTAAGCACTGGGGAGGATACAAGGTGATCAGGTTGTCCCACGTAGGGCTCACAGTCTTAATCCCCCTTTTACAGATGAGGTAACTTAGGCACAGAGAAGTGATTTGCCGAAAGTCACACAGCTGACAATGGGCAGAGCTGGGATTTGAACCCATGACCACTGACTCCCAAGCCCGTGCTCTATCAGATGTTGCTAGAGCTGGTAGTAGCTCACTCCTGATGACCTCCTCTCTGAGGGACAGGTAATTGAATTGAGTAAAAGGTAAGAGGTAACTCAGTAAGATGGTCACAGCCATCTCAGGGGAAAACTGAGAAAAGGGGAAGGGGCTGATTAATTGGGATGCCCCTCAAACATTTGGATTTAGAGATGGACTGAGCAAATCCTGGGGAGGCAGGGGATTGGAAAAGTGGTTAAGAGGTAAAGATCCCTGTGAAGTCAGGCAACTATCCCAGGGGTAGGAAAACGATCATGTCTACTGGAAGGCCTTTTGCCCTGGTCTCAGAAAATGCTGACTGAAGAATCAGAAGAGGGTGGACCTGAGACCTGGGATTCCTTGAGAGGCTGAGGAGCAAGGACCAGACAGCACGATGGATATAGGAAAAGTAGAGCCCTGGGGAAGGGAAATGTGTGAGATAGAAGCTCACTGTGAGCAGGGAATGTGTCTGCCAACTCTCTTGTGCTTTGTATGGTGCTTAGTCTAGGTACCTGACCCTCCTGGGTAATTTTTTCCTAGCTGTTATTGGTTTAGGATTGGGCCTTCTGAGAATTCAAAGGACATCGGACACTCTGCCTTAACAGACAGTTCCTGCTAAGCAATCATCAGAGCCATCTTCGACTTGATCTGTGATGTAAAAGCTTCAGGAAAAGGTATGTGCTCCTGGCAGATCCAGGAAAGACAGGCACTGGCATCATCTGGAGAAAGATGGGAACTTGAAAACCACAAGGAAGCTGTGTTGCCTAATGGATAAAGCATGGGCCTGGGAGCCAGGGGACTGGATTCTACTCCCTACTCTGCCACTTGCCTGCTGTGTGATCTGGGATAGTCACTTAAATTTTCTGTGCCTCAGTTTCCTCATCAGGAAAAAAGGGGGATTCACTACCTGATCTCAGTCCCACTTGATTGTGAGCCCCATTTAGGATAGGGCCTTTTTAACTAGAACCTACAGCAATGCTTAGACACCCACTGAGTGCTTTACAGATGCCATTAAAGAGGAGATATTTTTCTTTGTTGGCTTGTTTCATATAATTGTTGGGTGGGTCTTTACTGACCTAAAATGTGAGTTTTAAGGATCAGAGACCCTGTATGGGATTTGCACACAATCTTGTTGGAATGGGGTGCAGTGGGCCACAGGACAAGATCATGGGGAGGTGAGGAAAGTGATTTTCAGCATGACATATTGAGAAGCAGCTTGATGTAGTGAATAGAGCACCCATCCTGGGAGTCAGAAGGTCATGGAGTTCTAATCCCAGCTACACCATAGGTCTGCTGTGTGACCTTGGACAAGTCACTTTATTTCTCTGTGCCTCATTTACCTCATCTGTAAAATCGGATTTGCGACTGTGAGCCCCACTTGGGACAGTGACCATGTACAACCCAATTGGTTTATATCTACTCCTGAGCTTAGTACAGTGGCTGAAACAATTTGAGCATGACTACAGGAACGTTATGGTGGTGACATTCGGAGTGTCAGTTTGATTGTGGAGCTCCTTCGTGGGCTCCTTCTTTGCCTCCCATGCCCTGACTGTGAGGGTCCCTCAAAGTTCAGTTTGGATCCCCTTCTATTCTCCATCTAAACCCACTCCCGTGGAGAACTCATTTCCTCCCATGGCTTCAAGTACCATCTCTATGCAGATGATACCCAAATCTACATTTCTAGCCCTGTCATCTCTCCCTCTCTCCAGTCTCACAACTCATCCTGCCTTCAAGATATCTCTACTTGGATGTACTCCCATCACTTCAAACTTAACATGTTCAAAACAGAGCTCTTTATCTTCCCACCCAAACCCTGTCCCACCCCCTGACTTTCTCATCACTTTAGATGGCACCACCATCCTTCCTGTCTCATAACACCATTCACCTAGGTGATATCCTTGATTCTTCTCTCTCATTCAACCCACATATTCAACCTGTCACCAAATCCTGTCGCTCCCACCTTCACAACTTCACTAAAATCTGAACTTTCCTCTCCAACCATACTACTACCACATTAATTCAATCCTTCATCCTATCCTGCCTGGATTGCTGCATCAGCCTCCTTGCTGACCACTCAGCCTCCTTTCTGTCCCCACTCCAGTCCATCCTTCACTCTGCTGCTTGCATCTTTTTTCTACAAAAACGTTCAGAACACGTCATCCCCTCCTCAAAAAACTCCAGTGGTTGCCCATCCACCTCCGTATCGAACGAAAACTCCTCATCATTGGCTTTAAAGCACTCCATCACCTTGTCCCCTCCTACTTCATCTTGCTTCTCTCCTTCTACAACCCAGCCTGCACACTTTGCTCCCCTAGTACTAACCTTCTCACAGTGCCTCATCTCCCACTCCCTTCTGCATCAGTCACCCTGACTTGCTCCCTTTGTTCTTCCCACATCCCAGCCCCACAGCACTTATGTTAGAGAAGCAGGGTGGCTCAGTTGAAAGAGCCACGCTCTTGGGAGTCAGAGGTCCTGGGTTCTAATTCCAGCTCCACCACATGTCTGCTGTGTTTTCTAGTCCTGACTTCAGGCTGGAGCTTGTCTCATAAGAGTTTTCTGTCCAACAATGTCATCAGTCACAAGACCACAGGATACTCAGAACAAAAGCCATGCAGACGTCCTTCTCATATTAGATTTGAGACTTGAAAAGCCACATTTTCTCAACATTTAAGGTAAGACCAAGTATTAAGTAAAATCAAATACGTGAATCAACACTTAATGAAGTTTGAAAATGGAACACAATAATAACTTCCTCCTTGCACCCCAATCCTACTTTTGCAACATTACACTTCCCCCATCCCTTTTTTTCCCCTTCCTTCAAAGTTCATATCATCAACCTCTATTACCACACAATCAAGATTCAAGGAAGCAGCAGAGCCTGGTGGAAGAAGTGACTTGGGGGTACTGCTGTCCCATTAAAATCCAGCCCACATACCTCACTCCCCCAATGTCAATTTATACACTTGTACATAGATCTCATCTATCTCACCATCAATCTCTCACTCACATCCCGCCACTGGCCTGGAAAGCCCTTCCCTATTCTATCTGACAGACAATTACTCTCCCCACTTTCAGAGCTTTATTGAAGGCACATTTCCTTGGCCTGGGCTATATGATGGAAGTGGCTCGGTGCTCACTTCATTACAATGGAGCTCAACAACAAAGAAAACAAGTAGAAAAAGGCTGCCAGACAGAGCCTGCCTGTGGATGAAACAAAGTATTGCCAAGTACTGTGCTACACTGAGGTAAAAGCAAAGCTGAGGTAAATGCAAGGTAATCACATCAGACACAGTCACTGTCCCACATGAGGATTACAGTCTAATGGGGAGAGAGAACAGGTAGCTCATACCCATTTTGTAGTTCTTGTTCCTCAAATAAAATGTGAATAGTAATTCAGACAATCAAGAATTGAACAGGTTTAGGTGTCGGCCAGATTGTACTATGTAAATCCTATATTTTTGCACTTCTCTTGCTTCTTTCATGATTAATAACCTACTGAGATAGGGAATGGACAGGGTACAGACATGTGAAGGGGACAGGGAGGGGCAGATGGATAGGCAGTACACAAGAATAAACACACTTTAGACTGTGAGCTCCTTACAGGCAGGTAACATGTTTATGAACTCTGTTCCATAGGATGCTCCCAAGCATTTAATACAGCCATGTCATGTCTTTGTCGAGTAATATATGTTAAAGGAAGGTAATATGGGAGAGATGGAATTGCAGCTGATTTTATTCCCCTCCTCCAATTCTCTCCTTGACCCCACCAAATCTGGCTTCTGTCCTCTTCACTCCACAGACACCACCCTTTCAAAGGATACCACTGATTTCCTTCTAGCCAAATCCAATTGCCTCTACTCCATCTTAATCCTTCTCGACCACTCAGGGATCTCTGACACTGTGGATCACCCCCTCCTCCTGGAATCATTATCCAACCTCAGCTTTGCTTCCACTGTCCTTTACTGCTTCTATTCCTATTTTTCCATCTGCTCATTCTCAGTTTCTTTCATGGGCTCCACCTCGGCCTACCAACCCCCAACTTTGGGTGCCCCTCAAGCTTCAGTTCTGGGTCCTCTTCAATTCTCCATCTACAGCCACTCTTTCGAAGAACTCATTCACTCCCATGGCTTCAACTACCACCTCTATGTGGATGACTCCCAAATTTACATCTCCAGCCCTGATCTCTCTCCCTTTCTGCAGTCTCACCTTTCCTCCTGTCTTTGAGACATCTGGTCTTGGATGTCCCACTCTCACCTCAAACTTAACCTATCTAGAAGAGAACTTATCTTCCCACCCAAACTCTGTCCTTCCTCTGACTTTCTCATCACTGTAGATGGCACCACCATCCTTCTTGTCTCACAAGCCTATAAGCCTGGTGTTATACTTGATTCCTCTCTCTCATCCAACCAACACATATTCAAACCATCACTAAATCCTGTCGGTTCAACCTTCACAACATTGCTAATAATCCGTCCTTTCCTTTCCATCCAAATGGCTACCATGTTAATCCAAACAATTATCCTATCCTTCCTTGTATCAGCCTCCTTGAAGATTCCATTGACTCTTGTCTCCCCCATTACTCTTGTCTCTCATCAATCCAGTCCATACTTAACTCTGCTGCCTGGATCATTCTTCTACAAAACCTTTGAGTCCATGTTTCCCCACTCTGCTACTTTTCAGCTGTGTGACTTTTGGCAAGTCACTTAACTTCTCTGTGCCTCAGTTACCTCATCTGTAAAATGGGGATTAAGGCTGTGAGCCCCATGTGGGACAACCTGATCACCTTGTATCCCCCCCAGCACTTAGAACCGTGCTTCACACATAGAAAGTGCTTAACAAATATTATCATCATTATTAAAAATAGACAGCTGGGAGGCAGGAATAGGATGGAGTAAGGGACTCAGCATATGGCCAAGAGCAAGGAGCTATTTTGCTACAGCTAATGAGTAGGAAGGACTGAGGCAGGAAGGGAAATTCACCTCATTTGAGAGGGGTCTGGGGGTGTCTGATGGTCAGGGTGTGAGTAAATGGCCACTTCTAACAGTCATGTTCCCTTTTGATCCTGCTGATCAGTCCTCTCCTGGTCCAAGTCTCCATCGACCCTCTGGCTTTCAAAAAAGATGATGATCTCTCCGCTCTGACCACAGAATAAGCAAGAATCAGTGTGGCCTAGTAAGAAGCAGCATTGTCTAGTGGATAGAACACAGGCCTGGAAGTCAGGGTCTGGATTCTAATCCCAACTCCACCACTAGCCTACTGGATGACCTTGGAGAAATCACTCAATTTCTCTGTGCCTCAATTCCTTCATCTGTAAAATGACAGATAAGACTGTGAGACCCATGTATGACACAGACTGCGACCAACCTGACTAGCTTGTATCTACCCCAATGCATAGTACAGTGTCTGGCACATAGTAAGCACTTAGCAAATACCATTAAAAAAGGAGACACTCACCCAGCTGCAGCTTGATTCCGGGACCTGAGTCTCTCTCACCCCTTTCTGGTAGCCACGGTGACATTTATAAGGAGAAGTTTCATGTTGTCATCTCCCTCCAGGCCAGTGATTTTCTTGTCACTAGCAGGATCCTGACAATTTCACGGGAGAGAGGGAGATGACTTGTCCCGAGTGCCCAGAAACCACTTGTGTCAGCTCATCATAGTAACAAGTCAGATGCAGCTGGGCCACAACTCTTTTCTCACTTTCTGAACTACTCCCTCAGCTATAAAAATCATAATGATAACAATGGGAATTGGGGCATTTGCTAAGCTCTTGCTAAGGGTCAGGCAATATATTAAACATTTGGAGAGATGCAAGATCATCAGTTGGGACATAGCCCCTATCCTACATGGGGCTAACAACATAAATAGGAGGGATGACAGGTATCAAAGCCTATTTTATAGGTAGGGAAATGTAGGCCCAGAGAAATTAAAGGACCTGCTCAAGTTTACAAAAAAAGGGAAATGACAGTGGCAGGATTAGAACTCAAGCTGTCTGACTCCCAGTCCCAGGCTCTTTCCCCTAGGCCACACTGCTAGACAGACAGTAAGTACTCAATGTATACCAGCGACTGATTGAGTGATTGGGAAAACTGCAGTCAGTTGGGACAGCAGCAGTTGGGGAACTGATTCTCTCTTCCCCCACCATGCCGACCTATGGACGTATTTCACTGCCATTGTTAATGTACTCATTGACTAAAACTGTATGTAATTTTATTTCTTATGTAAATGCAATCATTAATTCATTCAATCATATTTATTGAGCCCTTACTGTGGGCAGAGCACTGTTCTAAGCGCTTGGAAAGTACAATTCAGTAATAGAGACAGACAATCCTTACCCACACCGGGCTCACAGTCCAGAAGGGGGGGAGACAGACATCAAAACAAGTAAACAGGCATCAATATAAATAAATAGAATTATAGATATATACACATCAAAACAAATTAACAGACATTGCTATAAATAAATAGCATTATAAATATGTACATATATACACAAGTGCTGTGGGGCGAGGAAGGCGGGAAGAGGAAAGGGAGCGAGTCGGGGTGATGCAGAGGGGAGGGGGAACTGAGGAATAGGCGGGCTTAGTCTGGGAAGGCCTCTTGGAGGAGGAACACCTTCAGTAGGGCTTTGAAGGGGGGAAGAGTGATTGTCTGGCAGATTTGAGGAGCGAGGACATTCCAGGCCAGAGGTAGGACGTACACCCTCTCAAAGGAATCAAATAATATACATTATATATTATATCTCAAAGGATTTGAGATATGAATATATTGAGATATATGTGATATGTCTTGTCTTATGCTGACGAGTCTTTTCCAACCCATAGTGACACGACAGACACATCTCTCCCAGAATGCCCCGCTCTCCATCTGCAATCGTTTTGGTAGTGTATCCATAGAGTTTTTTGGTAAAAATACAGAAGTGGTTTACCATTGCCACCTTCCATGCTGTAAACTCGAGTCTCTGCCCTCGACTCTCTCCCACACCACTGCTACCCGGCATGGGTAAATTTTGATTGCAGCAGATTGCCTTCCACTCGCTGGCCACTGCCCAAGCTAGGAATGGAATGGGTAGGCCCCTGCTTGATTCTCCCTCCTGTAGCCATGGCTGGTAGAGTACTAGAAACTCTCCAAGTGTGACCCTGAGAGGGGTATGTGATATGTATCATATATATGGTGTATATGTTATATTGCCATTCCTTTGCGAGATAATGAGAAAGAGCAGCAAGAAGAAGTAACTTTCAGCTCATCCATATGTGAATGGAAGAGAGCTCTGAATGAATGAATTATCTTTTCTACTCCACTGTAAGAAATCACAGTCACTATTCCCGTGCACTCTAATGGCTTGTTTGCACTCATCTTTTCCCTAGGATTCCTAATAACCATAATGGTAATGATGGTATCTTTTAACACTTTCTATGTGACAAGCACTGCTCTAGACACTGGATACAAGTAGATACAAGTTAATCAGCTCAGAAGCAGCCCCTGTTCCATAGTCCAAGTAGGAGAGAGAACAGGCAATCTCATGAACAACCTGGCAGTGGAGGGAGAGTGGGGATTTCAGGTTAAAGGAGCCCTTGGCCAGCCAAGCTCACTTTCCTTCTTTCTTATGTGATTTGTTAAGCACTCACTATGTCCCAGGCACTGTATTTAGTCCTGGGTTAGTTACAATCTGAGCAAGTTGGAAACAGTACACGTCCCACATAGGGCTCACAGAAGTAACCATGTTTTACTGATGAGGTAACTGAGTCACAGAGAAGTTAAGTAACTTGCCTAAGGTCACCCAGCAGACAGAAGGCAAAGTCTGGATTAGAACCCAGGTTCTAAGAATCCCTCTATAGGAGGATTTGTTTCACTACAGCTGAGCTTCGAGTTTAGGTACAAAGAAACTCGGTTTGTCCAGGGTTGGGGGTGGGGGATGAAAGTGCTAAACCTTGCATAGAAATTGCTTTCAAATGGGCTCATGTATCCCAATGTATTCCCTATCCGAAGTAAACCCTCCCTTAACCCCATGTCTCCCTCCAGTTATCTCCCCATCTCCCTCCTACCATTCCTCTACAAACACCCTGAGCAAGTTGTTCAGATCCACTGCCTCTGCTTCCTCTCTTCCAATCACCAATTCTCTCCTTGAGCCCAGAGAATCAATGTTATTTGTTTAAGGTTTATTGGGTGTGGAGGACTATAATAAGTGCTATAATATTATAAGTGCTATAATAATGTAATAAGTATAATGAGGACTATAATAAGTCTAATAAGTACAATATTACAATATAACAAACACAATCTCTGCCAACAACAAGCTTACAGTCAAGAGAGGGAGGCAGACATTAATATAAATGAATGAATTATGGATATGTACGTAAGTGCTGTGGGGCTTAGGGGAGGAATGAATAAGAGGAGCAGAAGGGAGTGGAAGAAAAGGAAAAGAGGGTTTAGCCAGGGAAGGCCTATTGGAGGATATGTGACTTCAATAATGCTTAGAAGAGGGGGAGAGTTATTGTCTGTCAATTATGAAGAGGGAGGGAGCCCCATATTCGAGACATCAGCAACAAGATAGATGAGATTGAGGTCAGTGACTAGGTTGGCTTTAGAGGAGCGAAGTATGTGGGTTGGGTTATAGAAAGGGAGTAGTGAGGTGAGTTAGGAGGGGGCAACGTGACTGAGTGCTTTAAATTCAATGGTAAGGAGTTTCTGTTTGATAAGGAGGTAAATGGGCAACCACTTGAGGTTCTTGAAAAGAGGAGAAACATAGCCTGAACGTTTTTATAGAAAAATGAAGCTGGCAGCAGAGTGAAATATGAACATCAAGGGGGAGAGAGGAGGCAGGGAGGTCTACAAAGAGGCTGATAAAGTAATCAGTGAGTGTTCCAAGAGAGTGAGTGAGTATAGATGGAGGATAGGAGGGGACTTAGAACTGATCCTTGAAGGACACCCTCTGTTAGGGGGTGGTAGGTAAAGGAGGAGTCTGTGAAAGAGACTGGGAATGGTCAGGCAGAGTGATAGGAGGAGAACCAGGAGAGAACAGGGCCAGGGATGCCAATATTGTATAATGTTTCCTAAAGAAGGAGATGGTTGACAGTGTTGAAGGTAGCTGAATGGCCAAGGAGGATTAGGATGGACTAGAAGCTGTTGGATTTGGCAAGAAAGATTTCATTTGTGAACCTTGAGAGGACAGTTTATTGGAGTAAAGGGGTCAGAAGCCAGTTGGAGGGGGCCAAGAAGAAAATTGGAGGAGAGGAACTTGAGGCAGCAGGTGTGGACACCTCAATCAAGGAGTTTGGAGAGGAATAGTAGGAGGTAGATGGAGTTATAACTATAAAGAGCTGTTGGGTCAAGGGAAGATGTTTTTAGGATAGGTGAGATGTGGGCATGTTTGAAAGCAGTGGGAAAGAAGTCATTGGAGAGTGAACAGTTGAAGATGGTAGTTAGGGAGGAAAGAGGGACGGGGCAAGCATTTTGATAAGGTGCAAAGGGATGGGGTAGAATGCGTGGGTAGATTTTGAGAGTATACAAAATTTTCCTCTTGAGATACTGCTGGGAAGGATGGGAGAGTTGAATAAGGGGCAAGAAGGGGGAGGAACTGGAGAGAAGATTTTTGGTAGATCACGCCTGATTGTTTCAATTTTCTCGATAAAATAGAGGGTCATGTCACTAGGGGCAAGATATGGGGGAGGTAGGGGGACAGGGGTTTGATGAGAGAGTTAAATGTCTAAAACAACTGTTGAGGTCAATGGGCATGGATGTCAGTAAGGATGGAGAAATAATTTTGCTGCACAGAGGAGAGGGCAGAGTTAAAAGCATGCAAGCATAAATTTGAAGTGGACAAGGTGGGCTTGATATAAGCAGTGTTCTGCTTCTTGTGCACAAGACTGAAGGAAGCAAATTGTGGCAGTGATCCAGGGCTGTGGGCTAGCGGTACGAGATCAATGAAGGGATAGGGGAATGAGCGAATTGAGCTCGGTAGATAGGTTAGTATTGAGGGCATCAATTTGGACATCAAGGGAAGGCCGAAAGAAAGAAAGTCATGATGACATGACTTGAGAAAATTGGATGGGGTCAAAAGATCGGAGGTCTCTGTGGGAGAGCAGTGCATATTTGCAGGGAGGAGTTGTGTGGAAGAGAGAGGTTTTGCGAAGATAGAGGGATTTCAGAGTTGGTGAGGGTAGAGGTAGGACTACACCTAGAACTCTGCCCTCTCCACTGCCTGGTAAAATTATTTCTCCATCCATATTGACAACCATGCCCATCGCTCTCGACAGTTGTTCTAGCCCCCTGACCCCCTGTCTCCCTTGCCCCCAATGACCTGGACACCTACTTTATTCAGAAAATTGAAACTATCAGGCGTGATCTCCCTAAAAGTTCCCCTGCCCCTCCCCAGTTCCTCCCTCCTCCGGCCCCTTCTTCAACTCTACCATCTTTCCCAGCAGTATCTCAAGCAGAGATCTCCTTTCTTCTCTCAATATCCACCACCTCCATCTGCGCCTCTGACCTTATTCTTTCACATTTTATCAAAATACTTGCCACCCTCCCTCTTTATAAAATACTTTATCACCGTCTTTATCAAAATACTTGCCATATTACATATGTAATAAATATGTACAAGTAAAATAAATAAATAAATTAATAGAGTAATAAATACGTACAAACATATATACATATATAGAGGTGCTGTGGGGAAGGGAAGGAGGTAAGGCGGGGGGGATGGAAGGGGGAGGAGGTGGGGGAGGTTGGCAACATTAATAATAATAATAATAATAATAATAATAATAGCATTTATTAAGCACTTACTATGTGCAAAGCACTGTTCTAAGTGCTGGGGAGGATACAAGTTGATTAAGTTGTCCCATGTGGGGCTCACAGTCTTCATCCGCATTTTACAGATGAGGTAACTGAGGCACAGAGAATTGACTTGCCCAAAGTCACACATCTGACAATATAGAGGCGGTCCCTACCCAACAACGGGCTCAGTCTAGAAGGGGGAGACAGACAACAAAACAAAGCATAGTAACAAAATAAAATAAATAGAATAAATATGTACAAGGGAATTCCGGGTTAGTGAGGGTGGAGGTTGTTCAGTGGTTTGAGATGACGATGTGCTTATATTGGAGTGTCTGGGAGGTGAAGTGGAGTAGGAATTGAAGAGTAACAGAAGCAGCGTAGCTCAGTGGAAAGAGCCAGGGCTTTGGAGTCTGAGGTCATGGGTTCAAATCCCACCTCCGCCAACTGTCAGCTGTGTGACCTTGGGCAAATCACTTCACCTCTCTGTGCCTCAGTTACCTCGTCTGTAAAATGGAGTTTAGACTGTGCGCCCCCCGTGGGACAACCTGATCACCTTGTAATCTTCCCATCGTTTAGAACAGTGCTTTGCACATAGTAAGCGCTTAATAAATGCCATCATTATTGTTATTTTTCTCTGGGCCTCAGTTCCCTCATCTGTAAAATGAGGATGAAGACTGTGAGCCCCCCGTGGGACAACCTGATCACCTTGTAACCTCCCCAGCACTTAGATCAGTGCCTGGCACATAGTAAATGCTTAACAAATGCCATCATTATTATTATTATTCTCTGGGCCTGAGTTCCCTCATCTGTAAAATGGGGATGAAGACTGGGAGCCCCCCGTGGGACAACCTGATTACCTTGTAACCTCCCCAGTGCTTAGAACAGTGCTTTGCACACGGTAAGCCCTGTGGGCATTGTACTCTCCCAAGCATGTTATACAGTGCTCTACACATACTAAGTGCTCATTAAATATCATTGATTAACTGATTGATTGGAGCTGAGGGTGGGGTGAATATCAAGTGCTTAAAGAGTACAGATCCAAGTGCATAAGACTCAAAGGTAGGAGAGGGAGTAGGGGAAATGAAGGCTAATATCAGAGAGAGGAGATTTTAGATCACCATCTTTTGGCTTCAGGTTTGAATTAATAGTCCTCAATTCCAGTCAATCAATTTTATTCCAGTTTTATTCCCAACAGATGGTCCAACATAAACCATCACCACTACTGCAGAAATCACTTAAGGTCTTGTTCTGCAGAAGTTAGGATATCCCTTTCCCATCATAATTTTTGGGATCCCAACATCATTCACCCCAAATGATCAAGGACCAGAAACAATGAACTACCATATTTTCAAGTACATACTGGGCAAACGTACAAGAGTTTAACGCTCAATAAGACTCACTCTCATAGACATCATTTCACCATCGGACGTAACATTTTTGGATGGAAAAACAGCCTAGATATGTGTGTATGTGACTATGGATGATATATATGAATATATTAAAGTTAAATGCCTTTGGTGTTTGTGATCACGTACTGTGACATTAAAAAAAGTAGTATTAATTAGATGCTTCCTATATGCCAGGCACTGTACTAATCAGTGGGGTAGATACAAGATCATCAGGCTGGACACAGCCATGTAATAAAGGGACTCACAGCTTTAACCCACATTTTATGGGTGAGGTAGCTGAGGTACAGAAAAGTTAAGTGACATACCTAAGGTCACACAGCAGACAAGTGGAAGAGTCATGAGTAGAACCCAGGTCCTCTATTCCCAGGCTCAAGTTCTTTCCACTAGACCAGACTGCTTACTGATATTGACGTTGAGTTTGATTCAGATATTATACCAAAAGAACTGCTCAAGGAGTCACAGGAGTCATTTATGGAAGGACCATGTGCCATGACTTTAGGGAAATTTGGATTAGATACACTTCTGTGGATCTTCAATTTGGGTGGAAGTGCATTACTTTGTGCCGTTCTACCTCATTATCTCTTGAAGAAATAGGGATATATTCTCTCTCTTTGAAAATCTCCATACACCAACCCACATGAACACACATATATCTCTTCAATAGGGATATACTATGTATAGTACAGCATATCTAGTGTATATAGTATAGGGATATCCCTACATCCCTAGATGTTTTATCAACTCACAATATAAGTAGGAGAGAGAAATGGTGTTAAATGTCCATTTTACAATGGAGGAAACAGAGGCACAGAAGTGCTAAGTTATTTACTTAGGGTCACACATCATGTAAGTGACAGAGCTGGGATTCGAGTCCAGGTCCACTGACTCCTAGCCTCTTGTTCTTTCCATTAGGCCAGGCTGCTATCCAGACAAAAAACAACTGAGGATATAGAAAGTGCAGTGCACAGATCCAGCCATCGAACATTACATAAAGATCTGGCAAAGCAAAATAGGAGATGGAGGGACTGTAACCAGGAGTCTGGGAAAGCTTTTAGAGGAGGGATGTCTACAATAGAAATTATCAGCACTGCAAACTCTCACACTTTAATGAAACTCTGATTATCTCCAGGGACTAACTCCTCACCCTCAGCTTCCAGGCTCTCCATCAACTCGCCCCCTCCTACCTCACCTCCCTCTTTTCTTCTCCTGCCCAGCCCGCACCCTCCGCTCCTCTGCCACTAATCTCCTCACTGTGCCTTGTTCTCGCCTATCTTGCCATCGACCCCCGGCCCATGTCCTCCCCCTGGCCTGGAATGCCCTCCATCCGCACATCCGCCAAGCTAGCTCTCTTCCTCCCTTCAAAGCCCTACTGAGAGCTCACCTCCTCCAGGAGCCCTTCCCAGACTGAGCCCCCTCCTTCCTCTCCCCCTCCTCCCACTCTCCATCCCCCGCGCCTTCCCTCCTTCCCCTCCCCACAGCACCTGTATATATGTATATATGTTTGTTCATATTTATTACTCTATTTTACTTGTACATATTTATTCTAATTATTTTATTTGGTTTATATCTTTAGTTTTGTTGTCTGTCTCCCCCTTCTAGACTGTGAGCCAGCCGTTGGGTAGGGACCGTCTCTATATGTTGCAAACTTCTACTTCCCAAACGCTTAGTACAGTGTTCAGCACACAGTAAGCACTCAGTAAATATGATTGAATGAATGAATTAATGACTACAGCTAGGAATGTCCGCAGTTTAATGGTGATATTGCTCTTCCATGGTCTTCCTTGCTTGAGACACAGGATCGTCACTGGGTTCCCATCTCAAAGTGGGATGGCAGATAACAGCATGGTCTGAGAAGACCTTCGGGTCTTATTCCCCAGAAAATCACCCAGGAACTTGATGACTCTGGTGTCACAGGTGAGCAATACAAAGGGGCTGACAGTGGCATATCCATTTACCACAAACATGTTCGCATTCAGGAGGATGACATTATTCTTCATGGATGTCCTTAGAAGCAGGGAAAGGACAAAATCTCCACAGTAGAACACTACAAAGCAACTCACAAGCAGCATAATGATTTTGGTGGCTCGTCTCTCTGGTGATGTTTCAGGGGCTTGGCCAGTACTGTGAAGATGCTGGACCTGGAGCCTGTGTCGGTGCAGAAGAAGGACCATGAAGCCACTGGAGCAACTCATGAGCTCCAGAGAGAAGATGTCACGGAGAGCCATGAGGGTGACAATCAGCCTCTGGAGGAGTGTGTTTGAGGGCACAGCATAATTGCTCTCAATGGTGGTTGCATTTCGTGAAGCAACCACGTGGTAAAAAAGGTTGGTTTAAAGCAGCATGTTTGGAATCCACAAGATGGCTAAGACAGGGAGGATGAAGTTTGGGATCTGAACTTTGAACGGGAAGAAGTAGGAGGTGGTAGGACTGATGGTGATGGCCTGGACCATGCTCAGTAGAGAAGTAGTACAGATGGAGAGGCCCCGGGTGATGCGGCAGACTTAGGCAAACAGCTTACACTCAGCATTGGTATGTACGAGCCGCAGCCCCGATATTCCTGCTGTTCTGTTGATCCACCTGGTAAGAAGCATCACGGTGTGGACCAGGGCTAGGTGAATGATGACCAGGTCTGTAGGCTTTGGTTTGGAACCCAGGAGGATTGAGGAGAGGTAAATCATCTTCAGAAGGGGGTTCCCCATGATACCTACTCCAGTCTGGGAGAGGAAACAGAGTTCCGGAGCCACATCAATGCTCATTGCTTCTTGATACAAATATCTGCAGCAACACTGGAGGGAGAAGGATGGGCCAGAGACTGTGGCAATTCATTCCTGGAGCTGAAAAGAAATTGGCAAAGGATTCAGAAAGAAGTGAGTATGTCAGTCAAATTGGTAGGGAATGGTCATGTTTATTCAGTAATGCCACAATCTATTTGTACGTAAAGCATTAATGTAAAAGGCTTTATGAAAATCTAAATCTACGTATTTACTGGTCAATTCAAAGAACTCCATCCAATAAGTAGGGTACAATTTCCTCTGAACAGGTGCCTTGTTATCCTATCCCCATCAAAGAGTGATTTTCCATGGGCCCACTGGGCCCAAACCTTCTTACAGACTGCACTGATGTGCTAGGGTGACACGTTCACTCAAGCTAACCTCACACAAAGTGGTCAGAGAGAAAATGTCAGACATTGCTAGAGCCAGTAGTAGCTCACTCCAGATGACCTCCTCCCTGAGGGACAGGTAATTGAATTAAGTAAGAGGTAAGGGGTAACTCAGTAAGATTAATCAATCAATCATATTTATTGAGCGCTTACTGTGTGCGGAGCACTGTACTAGGCACTTGGGAAGTACAAGTCGGCAACACACAGAGACAGTCCCTACACAACAGCGGGCTCACAGTCTAGAAGGGGGAGACAGAGAACAAAACTAAACATACTAACAAAATAAAATAAATAGAATAGATATGTACAAGTAAGATAAATAAATTAATTAATTAATAGAGTAATAAATATGTACAAACATATATACATATATACAGGTGCTGTGGGGAAGGGAAGGATACGATTGATGATGAAGGAGGTAAGATGGGGGGATGGAGAGGGGGACGAGGGGGAGAGGAAGGAACGGGCTCAGTCTGGAAAGGCCTCCTGGAGGAGGTGAGCTCTCAGTAGGGTCTTGAAGGGAGGAAGAGAGATAGCCTGAAAGATGGGCAGAGAGAGGGCATTCCAGGCCCGGGGGATGATGTGGGCCGGGGGTCGATGGCGGGACAGGCGAGAACGAGGCATGGTGAGATTAGCGGCAGAGAAGCGGAGGGTGCGGGGTGGGCTGTAGAAGGAGTGACGGGAGGTGAGGTAGAAGGGGGCGAGGTGATGGAGAGCCTTGAAGCCGAGGGTGAGGAGTTTTTGCCTGATGCGCAGGTTGATTGGTAGCCACTGGATATTTTTGAGGAGGGGAGTAACATGGCCAGAGCGTTTCTGGATAAAGACAATCCGGGTAGCAGTGTGAAGTATGGATTGAAGTGGGGAGAGACACGAGGATGGGAAATCAGAGAGAAGGCTGATGCAGTAGTCCAGACGGGATAGGATGAGAGCTTGAACTAGCAGGGTAGCGGTTTGGATGGAGAGGAAAGGGCAGATCTTGGCAATGTTGCGGAGCTGAGACCGGCAGGTTTTGGTGACGGCTTGGATGTGCGGGGTTAATGAGAGAGCGGAGTCGAGGATGACACCAAGGTTGCGGGCTTGTGAGATGAGATGACGGTAGTGCCGTCAACAGAGGGAAATTCAGAGAGGGGGCAGGGTTTGGGAGGGAAGACAAGGAGTTCAGTCTTGGACATGTTGAGTTTTAGGAGGCCGGCAGACATCCAGATGGAGAAGTCCTGAAGGCAGGAAGAGATGTGAGCCTGGAGAGAGGGGGAGAGAGCAGGGGCGGAGATGTAGATCTGGGTGTCATCAGTGTAGAGATGATAATTGAAGCCGTGGGAGCGAATGAGGTCACCAAGGGAGTGAGTGTAGATCGAGAACAGAAGGGGACCAAGCACTGAACCTTGAGGAACCCCCACAGTAAGGGGATGCGAGGGGGAGGAGGAGCCTGCAAATGGGACTAAGAATGAATGACCGGAGAGATAAGAGGAGTACCAGGAGAGGACAGAGTCTGTGAAGCCAAGGTCGGATAGCGTGTTGATGAGAGGGGGGTGGTCCACAGTGTCGAAGGCAGCTGAGAGGTCGAGGAGGATTAGGATAGAGTATGAGCCGTTGGATCTGGCAAGCAGGAGGTTATTGGTGACCTTTGAGAGGTAAGATTATAGCGGCCATCTCATGAGGACTTCAAAAAGAGGAAGAGGCTAATTAGTTGGGATGCCCCTCAAGCATTTTGAGTAAGAGATGGGAGTGAACAATCTTGGGGAGACAAGGGATATGAGAAGAATTTAAGAGGTTAAAATCCCTGAGGATTCAGGAAACTATCTGAGGGGCAGGAAAATGATCATGTGGACCGGAAGGCCTTTTGCCCTGGTCTCCGAAAATCTTGACAGAAGAATCAGGAGAGGATGAACCTAAGACCTGGGAGTCCTTGAGAGGCTGAGGGGTAAGGAACCAGACAGCACGATGCATACAGGATAAGTAGAGTCCTGGGAAAGGGAAATGTGTGAGATATAAGCTCATTGTGAGCAGGGAATGTGTACGTCAACCCTCTTGTAATATACTCTCCCAAGTGCTTAGTACAGTGTCTGCACATAGTAAGCACTCAAGAAGTACTCTTGATGATGGTGAGGAAAGGCCAAGGGATTTTCTATAGGAATTGTTTTTTATTGGCCAATTCTTTTGTTTAAGATCATTTCAATTTGCTCCACATAGCGATCTATCCCAATTTAGATTGTGAGGTAATCTGTCTTGAATTTACTCTAGTCTAATAATAATAATAATAGTAACAATTGAGTCCAGCGGTTAGGTAGGGACTGTCTCTATATGTTCCCAACTTGTACTTCCAAAGTTCTTAGTACAGTGCTCTGCACACAATAAGCACTCAATAAATATGATTGAATGAATTTATGAATTGAGGTATTTGTTAAGGTCTTATTCTGTGTACAGTAGAGAAGTAAATAGGGAGAAATGGACTGTTTTATATGAAACAGCAGACTGTAAGATTGTTTGAATCTAATTACAAGCCTTCAATGCAAGTCTTAAAAATTTATCAAATTAAATAATTCTTGGGGAGATTTGGGAAGAGTTTTTCCAGTGAACTTTTCACGAACTAGATTGCTTCTGGTGGGAGATGAATGAAACCGCAATTGGTTTGCCAAGTTCCTAAGGACTTGTGTGTGTTTGTGTGTGCATATGAGACTGTCTGTGTTGGAGAAATATGGGGAGGTTTGCCTGCCTCTCAGGGGACAAGAGACAGAAAAGGAGGAAAAATCTTTTTTATTTCAGCAAAATACCCAGTCTAGTGCCCAAAAGCCCCTACCTTTTCCCCTGACCTACCTGCTGTCAGCTCCAGTGGAGACAGCTCTGCAGCTCAAGACCAGGCGGTAGTTGAGGAGATGAGAGAAAGGGGGTGTTCTTACCATGAATGGAAGAGATCTGCTGAAAGGTGGGGGGCTTGGGGCTTGAGGGAGCAGGGCTGACCCTATGCTGAGAGCTCCCCAAATTCAGGAGGCAGAAACCCATGTTGAGTATCCGGCTGGGAGGCAGGAATAGGATGGAGAAAGGGACTCAGAATTTGGCCAGCAGCAGGGAGTTATTTTACCATACCTAATGAGTAGGGAGACTGAGGAAGGATGGGAAATTCACCTCGTTTGCGATGGGGCTGAGGATGTCTCATGGTCAGGGTATGGGGGAACAGTTACTTGTAACAGTCATTTTCCCTCTGTTGCTGCTGACCAATCCTCTCTTCGCCTAGGTCTCCAACGTCCCTCGGGCTTCCAATAAAGATAATCTTCTCCCTGTTCTGACCACAAAGTCAGCAGTAATCAGGGTGGCCACTATTGGGTAGGGACTGTCTCTATATGTTGCCAACCTGTACTTCCCAAGCGCTTAGTACAGTGCTCTGCACACAGTAAGCTCTCAATAAATACGATTGATGATGATGATGATGATAAGGCATGGCCCTGGAAGCCAGAAGGATCTGGATTCTAATCCCGACTCCACCACTTGTCAGCTGTGTGATTTGGGACAAGTCACTTAATTTCTCTGGACCTCAGTTACCTCATCTGTCAAATGGAGATTAAGACTGTGAGCCCCTTGTAAGACAACCTGATTATCTTGTATTCCCCCCAGCTCTTAGAACAGTGCTTCGCACATAGTAAGCGCTTAACACATGCCATTATATATACTGGATGATCTTCTGCAAATCACTTCAGTTCTCTGTGCCCCAGTTCACTCATCTGTAAAATGGAGGTTAAGACTGTGAGACCCATGTGTGACATGGACTGTACCCAATCTGATTATCTTGTCTCTACCCCAATGCATAGTACAGCCACTTGTCTGCTATGAGACATTGAGCAAGCCACTTAACTTCTCTGTGCATCTGTAAAATGGGGATTAAGATTGTAAGCCCCATGTGGGACAACCTGATTACCTTGTATGTCCCCCAGTACTTAAAACAGTGCTTGGCACACAGTAAATACTTAACAAATACCATTATTATTATTATTATTATTATTATTATTATTATTATTATTACAGTACCTGGCACATAGTAAGTGCTTAGTAAATTATATTTTTTTAAAAAAGAAGGAGACACTCACCACGCTGCACTTTGATTCTGGACCTCAGTCATTTTTACCCCTCTGTGGTGGCCAGGGTGATATTTATAAGGAAAGGTTTCATGTCCTCATCTTCCTCTAGGCCAATGATTTTCTTGTCACTAGCGGGATCCTGACATTGTCAGGGGCAAGCAGGAGATGGCTTGTCCCCAGTTCCCAGAAGCCACTTGGGTCAGCCCATCATAGTAGCAAGCGAGAAGCAGCTGGGACACAACTCTTTCTCAGTTTCTGGACTACCCCCTCAGCGATAAAAATAACAATAATAGCAATAACAACGATAACTGTGGTATTTGTTAAACTCTTACTAAGTGCCAGGCAATATATTCAACATTTGGAGAGATGCAAGATCATTAGGTGGGACATAGCCTCTACCTTCCATGGGGCAAACAATCTAAGTAGGAAGGATAACAGGTATCGAAACCCATTTTGAAGACGTGGAAATGGAGGCACAGAGGAATTAAGTGACTTGCTCAAGTTCACAGAAGAGGAAAATGGCAGTAGGAAGATTAGAACTCAAGTGGTCTGATTCCCAGTCACCAGACCCTTTCCACTAGGCCACACTACTAGGCAGGCAGTAAGTGCTCAATATATACCACTGACTACTTCATGCTGCTGCCCGGATTATCTTTGTCCAGAAACGCTCTGGGCATATCACTCCCCTCCTCAAAAATCTCCAGTGGCTACCAATCAATCTGCGCATCAGGCAGAAACTCCTCACCCTGGGCTTCAAGGCTGTCCATCACCTCGCCCCCTCCTACCTCACCTCCCTTCTCTCCTTCTACAGCCCAGTCCGCACCCTCCGCTCCTCCACCGCTGATCTCCTCACCGTACCTCGCTCTCGCCAGTCCCGCCATCGATCCCCGGCCACGTCATCCCCCGGGCCTGGAATGCCCTCCCTCTGCCCATCCGCCAAGCTAGCTCTCTTCCTCCCTTCAAGGCCCTGCTGAGAGCTCACCTCCTCCAGGAGGCCTTCCCAGACTGAGCCCCTTCCTTCCTCTCCCCCTCGTCCCCCTCTCCATCCCCCCATCTTACCTCCTTCCCTTCCCCACAGCACCTGTATATATGTATATATGTTTGTACATATTTTTCACTCTATTTATTTATTTATTTATTTTATTTGTACTTATCTATTCTATTTATTATATTTTGTTAGTATGTTGGGTTTTGTTCTCTGTCTCTCCCTTTCAGACTGTGAGCCCACTGTCGGGTAGGGACTGTCTCTATTTGTTGCCAATTTGTACTTCCCAAGCGCTTAGTACAGTGCTCTGCACATAGTAAGCGCTCAATAAATACGATTGATGATGATGATAATGGCTGATTGACTGGGAAACTTGCAGTCAGTTGGAACAGCAAGTCTGGGAATCGGATTCTATATTTCCCCACCATGCAGAAATATGAGAAGCAGCATGGCTCAGTAGAAAGAGCACGAGCTTGGAAGTCAAAGGTCATGGGTTCTAATCCCGACTCTGCCACTTATCAGCGGTGTGACTTTGGGCAAGTTACTTCACTTCTCTGTGCCTCAGTTCCCTCATCTGGAAAATGGGGATTAATACTGGGAGCCCTATGTGGGACAACCTGATTACCTTGTATCTCCCCCAGCGCCTGGAACAGTGCTTGGCATATAGCGCTTAACAAATGCCAAAATCATTATTATTATTAAGCGCTGTTCTAGGCACTGGATACAAGTAGATGCAAGTTAATCCGGTTGGAACTGGAGCCTGCTCCATAGTCTAAATATTAGGGACAGCAGGTAATCTCATCAACAACCTGGCAGTGGAGGGAGAGTGGAGATTTCAGGGTAAAGGAGCCTTTGGCCAGCCAAACTCCCTCTCCTTCTTTTTTATGTGATTTGTTAAGCACTTCCTATATCCCGAGCACTGTACTAAGTGTTGGGTTAGTTACAACCTAAACAAATTGGAGACAGTACATGACTCACATGGGGCTTAAAGTAGTAATCACCATTTTACAGATGAGGTAACTGAGGCACAAAGAAGTTAAGTGACTTGCCTAAGGTCACCCAGCAGAAGCAGGGCAGAGCCTGGATTCTAACCCAGGTCCTAAGAATTCCTCTAAAGAAGGGTTTGAATCACTGCAGTTGAGCTTCTAATGTAGGTCCAAAGAAAGTCTCTGTTGGTCCAGGCCTGGGGATGGGAATGAAAGTGCTAAGCCCTCAGTACAAACTGCTTTCAAATGTGCTCATGTATCCCAGTGTACCAACACCTTTTCCACATCCGCCCAATCGAAACCTTATTAAAAATCCATCTCCTCCAAGAGGCCTTCGCTGATTTAATCCCCCTTTCACTTTCTCACTCTGATTTAATCCCCCTTTCACTTTCTCACTCTTTCTTCTGTGTTGTCTATACATTTGGATCTGTACCATTTAAGCATTTGATATTCACTCCATTCTCAGCCCCACATCACTTATGTACATATCCATAATTTAATGATATTAATGTCTGTCCCCTCCTCCAAATTTTAAGCTCCTTGCAGGCAGGAAATATACTTCCAGAAACAGCATGGCTCAGGGGCAAGAGCCCGGGCTTGGGATGTCAAAGGTTATGGGTTCTAATCCCGGCTCCGTCACTTGTCAGCTGTGTGACTTTGGGCAAGTCACTTCACTTCTGTGTGCCTCAGTTACCTCATCTGTAAAATGGGGATTAAGACTATTAAGACTGTTAAGACTGTTAAGACTGTGAGCTCCATGTGGGACAACCTGATTATCTTGTATCCTCCAAGCACTTAGAACAGTGCTTGGCACATAGTAAGCGCTTTTGGATTACTGCATCAGCCTCCTTGCTGACCACCCAGCCTCTTGTCTCTGTCCATTCCAGTCCATGCTTCAGTCTGCTGCCCAGATCATTTTTCAACAAAAAAGTGCAGGACATGTTTCTCCATTCCTCAAGAACCTCTAGCGGTTTCCCATCCACCTCCACATGAAACAAAAACTCCTCCCCATTGACTTCATAGTACTCAATCACTTTACCCCCCCCACTTCACCTTGTTACTCTCCTACCCAGCCCTCACACCTCACTCCTCTGTTGCTTTCTTACTGTGCCTCAATCTCATCTGTCTCTCTGCCAACCCCTAGCCCACAACCAGCCTATGCCTTAGAATGCCCTCCCCTCTCAAATCCGAAAGACAGTTGCTCAGCTTCCTTTCAAAACCTTATTGAAGGCATGTCTCCTCTAAGAGGGCTTCCCTGACAAAGATTCCCCTTCCTCTTCTCCCATTCCCTTCTGTCACCCTGACTTGCTACCTTTGCTCTTCTCCCCTCCCAGAACACAGCACTTATGTAAATATCTGTAATTTATTTGTTTAAATTAATTTCTTTCTCCCCCTGTCTAAACTGTAAGCTCACTGTGGACAGGGAATGTGCCTGTTCATTGTTGTATTGTACTCCCCAGCTGCTTAGTGCAGTACTCTGTGCACAGTAAGCACTTAATAATTATGACCAAATGAATGAGTGAATGAATGACCCCTTTTATTCATTAGAAAAGAATTAGGCAGCAGAATGCAATATAGACTGGAGTGGGGAATGACAGAAGACAGAGAGGTCAGACAGGTGGGTATCGAGGGGAAATAGGATAAATGCTTGGATCATCGTGGTAACAGTTTGGAAGGAGAGGAAACAGCGACTTCAGCAATGTTGTGAAAGTCAAAGGAATAGTATTTGGTGACAGATTTTAGGCGAGAATCCAGAGCGCTCTGATGCTTTGGTAGCTATCTGAGGAGATGAGAACTTCACTCCCAGAGGAGCAGAGAACAGGGACAGGAGCGATTCAGCACTCCCATCCCCCATTCCCAACCTTGGACAGAGACTTTCTTTGGATGTAAATGAGAAGCTCAGCTGTAGAGATTCAAATCCCCTGAAGTCAGTCAGTTAGTGACTTTATTGAGCACTCATTGTGTACAGAGCACTGCACTAAATCAATCAATCATATTTATTGAGCGCTTACTATGTACAGAACACTATACTAAGCGCTTGGGAAGTACAAGTTGGCAACATATAGAGACAGTCCCTACCCAGCAGTGGGCTCAAATGGTTGCAAGATTACAACATAATATAATGGGCACATTCCTTGCCTACAACAAGTTTACAGTCTAGAGGGAGCTTACAGGGAGCCAGATGAAGGCCCCTTTATTCTGAAATCCCATGGGTTTTACCTTCTGCTTTTCAGAGATGTGCATCTAATTTCCTATTTATTTCTGGTTTCCATGTCTGAGACTTTGAAGTGTGTTGGAAATATTAAGCAATCAATCAGTGGCACTCATTGAGGGCTTAGCTTGTGCAGAGCGCTGTATTAATAGTAATAATAATGATGGCATTTGTTAAGTGCTTACTATGTGCAAAGGACTGTTCTAAGCGCTGGAGGGGGATACAAGGTGATCAGGTTGTCCGACATGGGGCTCACAGTCTTAATCCCCATTTTACAGATGAGGTAACAGACTCAGAGAAGTGAAGCGACTTGCCCAAGGTCACACAGCAGACATGTGGTGGAGCCATGACGTCTGACTCCCAAGCCCGGGCTCTTTCCTCTAAGCCACGCTGCTTGGGAGAGTACAATATGACAGAGTTAGAAAGACATATTCTCTGCCCACGAGGAAATTACAGTCTAGATTGGGAGAGACATGAAAATAAATTACAATATGGATATAAATCCTGTAAGCATTGTACTCTCCCAAGTGCTTTGAACAATGCTCCGCACATAGTAACTGCTAACTAAGAACTATTGATTGATCGATTGATTGACTGGGACTGAGGACTGGGTGAATATCAAGTTCTGAAAGGGTACAGATCCAAACAGAAGCAGCGTGGCTCAGGGGAAAGAGCTTTGGAGTCAGAGGTCATGGGTTCAAATCCCTGCTCGCCGCTTGTCAGCTGTGTGATTTTGGGCAAGTCACTAAACTTCTCTGAGCCTTTTCCCTCATCTGCACAATGGGGATTAAGACGGTGAGCCCCACGTGGGACACCCTGATCATCTTGTATCCCCCCAGTGCTTAGAACAGTGCTTTGCACATAGTAAGCACTCAACAAATACCAAATCAGATTTGGGGTTTTCTCATTTCCCTTGGAAATTTTTCACTGTTTTTTGGCTGTATGATGAATCTCTCAGTTTATGTTCATGGGATTGGCCGTAATACTGCCAAAGAAAAGTGGTGAAAAGAATGCATTTACCTCTACACCTGGACTCTCACAGGTTAAGTACCAAATGGGTATTCTTAGGTGTGGATATGCCAGGGGAAGCAGTATGGTGTCGTGAGTAGAGCACAGGCTTGGGATTCAGAATGTCATGGGTTCTTATCCTGACTCTGCCATATGTCTGCTGTGTGGCCTTGAGCAAGTAACTTAACTTCTCTGTACCTCAGTTACCTCCTCTTCCATAAGATGGGAATTAAGACACATCTGGACTCTCACGGGGTTAGTACCAAATGAGTATTCTTAGGTGTGGATATGCCAGGGGACGCAGTATGGTGTAGTGAGTAGAGCACAGGCTTGGGAGTCAGAAGGTCATGGGTTCTTATCCTGACTCTGCCATATGTCTGCTGTGTGGCCTTGAGCAAGTCACTTAACTTCTCTGTACCTCAGTTACCTCCTGAGAGGTAACTGGGAATGAAGACACTGAGAGCCCCAGGTGAGACAGGGACTGTGTCCTACCCGATTTGCTTGTATCCACCCCAGTGCTTAGTATAGTGCCTGGCACATACTAAGCCCTTAACAAATACCACAATTATTGTTATTATCATTATTATTATTGTTCTTAACTTTGTTAAACTCTTTGTCTCTGTATCTTCCTTTAACGGAGGAAAATGGGGAAGATGACAAAGGATGAGGAGATATGAGGGAGTATGAAAACCTGGTTACACCATGGATCTTGTTACAACAATAATGATAATAATAATAATATAATTATGGTGATGATAATGATATGATCTTTGCTAAGTGCTTCCTCTGGGTCGTACACTGTTCTAAGTGCTGGGTAGCTACAAGTTAATCAGGTTGGGCACAGTCTTCACAGGAAACTCACAATATAAGTAGGAGAGAGAAATGGTGTTAAATATCCATTTTACAATGGAGGAAACAGAGGCACAGAAGTGCTAAGTTACATACTTAGGGTCACACATCATGTAAGTGGTAGAGCTGGGATTAGAGTCCAGGTCCACTGACTCCCAGCCCCTAGTTCTTTCCTTTAGGCCAGGTTGCTATCCATACAAAGAACAACTGAGGAGATAGAAAGTGCTGTGCACAGATCCAGCCATCAGACATTACATAAAGATATGGCAAAGAAAAATAGCAGATGGAGGGACTGTAGCCAGGAGTCTGGTAAAGAGGAGGGATGTCTACAATAGAAATTATCAGTACTACAAACCCTCACCCTTTAATGAAACTCTGATTGTCTCCAGGGACTACGGCTAGGAATGTCCTTGGTTTAATGGTGATGTTGCTCTTCCATGGGCTTCCTCGCTTGAGACACAAGATCGTCACGGGTCTCCCATATCAAAGTGGGATGGCAGTTAGCAGCATGGTCTGAGAAGACCTTCGGGTCTTATTCCCCAGAGTGTCACCCAGGAACTTGATGACTCTGGTGTCACAGGTAAGCAAAACAAAGGGGTTGACAGTGGCATATCCATTTACCACAAACATGCTTGCATTCAAGAGGATGACATTATTCTTCAAGGATGTCCCTAGAAACAGGGAAAGGACAAAGTCTCCATAGTAGAAGACTACAAAGCAGTTCACAAGCAGCACAAAGATTTTGGTGGCTCGTCTCTCTGGTGATGTTTCAGGGGCCTAGCCGGTACTGTGAAGATGCTAGACCTGGAGCCTGTGTCGCTGCAGAAGAAGGACCATGTAGCCACTGGAGCAGCTCATGAGCCCCAGGAAGAGGATGTCACGGAGAGCCATGAGGGTGAAAATCAGCCTCTGGAGGAGTTTGTTTAAGGACACAACGTAACAATTGCTCTCAGTGGTGGTTGTATTATGTGAAGCAACCACTTGGTAAAAAAGCTGGGTGCTTATCAGCATGTTTGGAATCCACAACATGGCTAAGACCGGAAGGATGAAGTTTGGGATCCGACTCTTAAGCTGGAACAGGTGGGAGGTGGTAGGACTGATGGTGATGGCCTGGACCATGCTCAGTAGAGAGGTAGTACAGATGGAGAGGCTCCGGGTGATGCGGCAAACATAGGCAAACAGCTTATACTCAGCATGGGTCTGTACAACCCGCAGCCCCAGTATTCCTTCTGTTCTGGTGATCCACCTGGTAAGAAGCATCATGTTGTGGACCCAGAGCTAGGTGAATGATGACCAGGTCTGTGGGCTTTGGTTTGGAACCCAGGAGGAATGAGGAGAGGTAAAGCATGTTGAGAAGGGAGTTCCCCATGATACCTATTTCAGTCTGGGAGAGGAAACAGAGTTCCTGAGCCACATCAATGCTCATTGCTTTCTGATACAAATATCTGCAGCAACACTGGAGGAAGGATGGGCCAGAGACTGTGGCAGTTCATTCCTGGAGCTGAAAAGAAAATTGGCAAAGGATCCAGAAAGAATTGAGTATGTTAGTCAAATTAGTAGGGAATGGTCATGTTTATTCAGTAACGCCACAATCCATTTGTATGTAAACCATTAGTGTCAAAGGCTTTATGAAAATCTAAATCTACGTATTTACTAGTCAGTTCAAAGAACTCTTCCTCTTAGCAGGTGCCTTGTTATCCTACCCCCAGCAGAGAATGATTTTCCATGGGCCCACTGGGCCTACACCTTTTTACAAACTGCACTGATGTGCCAGGGTGACACATTCACTCAAGCTACCTCACAGTAAGTGGTCAGAGGGAAAGTGTCAGACACTGCTAGAGCCAGTAGTAGCTCACTCCAGATGATTTCCTCCCTGAGGGACAGGTAATTTAATTGAGTAAGAGGTAAGGGATAACTCAGTAAGATGATAGCAGCCATCTCCTGAAGACTGCAAAAAGAGGAAGGGGCTAATTAATTGGGATGCCCCTCAAGCATTCTGAGTTAGAGATGGGACTGAACAATCCTGGGGAGACAAGGGATATGAGAAGCATTTCAGAGGTTAAAATCCCTGAGGATTCAGGAAACTATCTGAGGGGCAGTAAAATGATCATGTGGACCGGAAGGCCTTTTGCCCTGGTCTCAGAAAATCTTGACAGAATCAGGAGAGGATGGACCTTAGATGTGGGAGTCCTTGGGAGGCTGAGGGGTAAGGAACCAGACAGCACAATGCATACAGGGTAAGTAGAGTCCTGGGGAAGGGAAATGTGTGAGATATAAGCTCACTGTGAGCAGGTAATGTGTCCATCAACTCTCTTGTAATATACTCTCCCAAGTGCTTAGTACAGTGCTCAGCACATAGTAAGCACTCTTGATGATGGTGAGGAAAGGCCAAGGGATTTTCTATAGGAATGATTTTGTATTGGCCAATTCATTTGTTTAAAATCATTTGAATTTGCTCTACATAGCGATCTACCTCAATTTAGATTGTGATGTATGTGTGTAATCTGTTTTGAATGTACTCTAATAATAATAATAATAGTAACAGTTGAGGTATTTGTTAAGGTCTTACTCTGTGTGAAGCACTCTGCTAAGCACTAGGTAAGCAGAAGATAAGCAGATCTCACATGGGGCTTCCAGGTCTAAGTAGGAGAGAGAACAGGTATTAAATCCCCATTTTGCAGATGGGGAAACTGAAGCCTAGAGCTATTAAGTGACTTGACCAGGGTCACATAGCACTAAGTGATGAAGCTGGGTTTAGAACTGACTCCCAGGATCGTCCTGACTCTGACTCCCAGGATCAATCTCCTGCCACTAGGCAAATAGGCCATGCTGCATCCTGCCAGAACTTAGTGTACAAATACCATTCCTAATGAACAGTCATTCATTGAATCATATTTATTGAGCACTTGCTGTGTGCAGAGCACAGTACTAAGCGCTTGGCAGAGTATTTTATAACAATAAACAGACACAATCCCCGCCCACAATGACCTCACAATCTAGAGGGGAAGACAGACATTAATACCAAGAAATAAATTACAGTTATGAACATAAGTGCTCTGGGGCTGGATTGGGGGATGCTTCTGGTGATATAAGGTTTGGGGTATTTGGGTTGCAAAGGGGTCTGGAAGGTGAGCGAGGGGTGTGAGGTAATAAGTCTGTCACCCGAGAGTAAGAAACCGGGGACAGAAGGCTGAGTTTTATTCAAAATTTATTCCAAGAGGGCAATTGCATTATTTTATTATTTTTGACGCAGTGAATTGAACCTCCCTTTCTGGAGGACTATGACTATTTAATGGAATTAGAGCTTCTCTATCCAGAGGAATATAATTACATGTTACTCACGTGTGGCAAAACACCTAAGTCCCATTTCCGGAGGAATTCACTTATGCTTTTTTTGCACATGATGAGGCAGCCAGCTCCCAGCCACAGGCACTTCCCACTTGGGAGGAATCCATTCAGGTGTTACACATCCATGGTGAAGCACCCAGCTTCCAGCCCCACGAGCGTTCAGTGAGACACTCACCCATCCCACGACTCCTCACTTGGTGCAGGGAGAGTGGGCATCCCACGCTCTGGGCAGGGGTGACCCGCAGTCAGCTGCTGCAAGTGTCGATCTGCTACACAGAAGGTATTTATTATCTGTGCTCCTACGCAATTCCAGCTTCCGGCCTCAGTGTATCCAATCTCCACCCTCCCAACTCCTCCATATCTAATTTGATGGGCACGGGGGTGAGGGACACCTTCTGAATTCCCGGCTTGGGTTGTCAATTTAGCAGTTTTGGTTGTGGGGGCAGTAACCTACCCACACTTCCGAGTTCCGCCTTGCTGACTCGGGCAGTCACGAGATAACATTTGTAAGCAGCAGGGCTTAGTGGGAAGAGCACGGGCGTGGGAGTCAGAGGATGTGGGTTCTAATCCCCGGCTCTGCAACTTGCCTGCTGTGTGACCTTGGGCAAGTCACTTAATTTCTCTGTGCCTCAGTGACCTCATCTGTAAAATGGGAACTTAAAGTGTGAGCCCCACGTGGGACAACCTGATAACCTTGAATAAACTCCAGCGCTTGGAACAGTGCTTGGCACATAGTAAGCGCTTAACGAATACCATAATCATTATTCTAGGGGGTACCCCGGGTTCATCTTGGGACAAGGTCATGAGACAAATATTTAGGATGGAGGAATAACCTGAAAGAAGCACTGATTCCACACTGGAAAGCAACAGGAGCTAGTGGAAAGAGGTTAGGCCTGAGAGTCAGAGGACCTGGGTGCTAATCATGCTCCACCACTTGCTTGGTGTGTGACCTTGGACATGTCACTTAACTTCTCTGTGCCTCAGTTACCTCATCTGTAAAATGGAGATTAAATACCTTTACTTCCTCACCCTTGAACTGTGAACCCCATGTAAGACAGACATTGTGCCGGAACTAATGATTTTGTATCTACCCCAGTGCTTAATATAGTCCATGTCAAACAATAAAGGCTTAATAAACATGACAGTTGAGGTATTTGTTAATCACTTACCATGTGCCAAGCACTGTACTAAACGCTGGGGTGGATGCAAGCAAATCTGATTGGACACAGTCCCTGTCCCGCATACGGCTCACAGTCATAGTCCCCATTTTACAGATGAGGTAATTAAGGCCCAGAGAATAATAATAATAATAATGATATTTGTTAAGTGCTTACTATGTGCCAAGCACTGTTCTAAGGGCTGGGGGATATATAAGGTATTCAGGTTTTCCCAAGTGGCGCTCACAGTCTTAATCCTCATTTTACAGATGAGAGAACTGAGGCAAAGAGAAGTTAAGTGACTTGGCCAAAGTCACACAGCAGACAAATGGCAGAGCCAAGATTAGAACCCATGACCTCTGACTCCCAAGCCTGTGTTCTTTCCACTGAGCCATACACGCTGCTTCTCAATGGTATTTAAGCGCTGGCTATGTGCGCTTAACACTCTCTGCTCAACACTCTCTGCTCAACACTCTCTGCTACTCTCCCATCCTTCCCAGCAGTATCCTCAGAGGAGCTCTCCTCCCTCCTCTCAAGTGCTACTCCCGCCACCTGTGCTTCTGACCCCATTCCCTCTCATCCCATGAAATCTCTTGCTCCGTCCCTTCTCCCCTCCTTAACTTCCATCTTCAACCGCTCACTCTCCACTGGTTCCTTCCCCTCTGCCTTCAAACATGCCCATGTCTCTCACATCCTACAAAAACCCTCTCTTGAACCCACCTCACCTTCTAGTTATCGCCCCATCTCCTTCCTACCATTCCTTTCCAAACTCCTTGAACAAGTTGTCTGCACGCGCTGCCTCGAATTCCTCAATACCAACTCTCTCCTCGACCCCCTCCAGTCTGTCTTCCGTCCCCTACATTCCACGGAAACCGCCCTCTCAAAGGTCACTAATGACCTCCTGCTTGCCAAATCCAACGGCTCATACTCTATCCTAATCCTCCTCGACCTCTCAGCTGCCTTTGACACTGTGGACCACCCCCTTCTCCTCAACACGCTATCCAACCTTGGCTTCACAGACTCCGTCCTCTCCTGGTTCTCCTCTTATCTCTCCAGTCGTTCATTCTCAGTCTCTTTTGCAGGCTCCTCCTCCCCCTCCCATCCCCTGTGGGGGTTCCCCAAGGTACAGGTATTGGTCCCTTTCTGTTCTCGATCTACACTCACTCCTTTGGTGACCTCATTCGCTCCCAACTATCATCTCTACACTGATGACACCCAAATCTACATTTCTGCAACTGCTCTCTCCCCCTCCCTCCAGGCTCGCATCTCCTCCTGCCTTCAGGACATCTCCATCTGGATGTCTGCCCGCCATCTAAAACTCAACATGTCCAAGACTGAACTCCTTGTCTTCCCTCCCAAACCATGCCCTCTCCCTGACGTTCCCATCACTGTTGACGGCACTACCATCCATAACGTCTCACAAGCCCACAACCTTCTCCTCAACACGCTATCCAACCTTGGCTTCACAGACTCCTTCCTCTCCTGGTTCTCCTCTTATCTCTCCAGTCGTTCATTCTCAGTCTCTTTTGCAGGCTCCTCCTCCCCCTTCCATCCCCTTACTGCGGGGATTCCCCAAGGTTCAGTTCTTGGTCCCCTTCTGTTCTAGATCTACACTCACTCCCTTGGTGACATTCGCTCCCGCGGCTTCAACTATCATCTCTACGCTGATGACACCCAAATCTACATCTCTGCCACTGCTCTCTCCCCCTCCCTCCAGGCTCGCATCTCCTCCTGCCTTCAGAACATCTCCATCTGGATGTCTGCCCACCATCTAAAACTCAACATGTCCAAGACTGAACTCCTTGTCTTCCCTCCCAAACCCTGCCCTCTCCCTGACTTTCCCATCACTGTTGACAGCACTACCATCCTTAACTTCTCACAAGCCCGCAGACTTGGTGTCATCCTCAACTCCGCTCTCTCACTCACCCCTCTCATCCAAGCCATCACCAAATCCTGCCGGTTTCAGCTCCACAACATTGCCAAGATCCACCCTTTCCTCTCCATCCAAACCGCTACCCTGCTCGTTCAAGCTCTCGTCCTATCCCATTTGGACTACTGCATCAGCCTTCTCTCTGTTCTCCCATCCCCGTGTCTCTCCCCACTTCAATCCACACTTCATGCTGCTGCCCGGATTGTCTTTGTCCAGAAACGCTCTGGGCATGTTACTCCCCTCCTCAAAAATCTCCAGTGGCTACCAATCAATCTGCGCATCAGGCAGAAACTCTTCACTCTCGGCTTCAAGGCTCTCCATCACCTCACCTCCTCCTACCTCACCTCCCTTCTCTCCTTCTACAGCCCAGCCCGCACCCTCCACTCCTCTGCCGCTAATCTCCTCACTGTGCCTCGTTCTCGCCTGTCCCGCCGTCGACCCCCGGCCCACGTCATCCCCCAGGCCGGGAATGCCCTCCCTCCCCACATCCGCCAAGCTAGCTCTCTTGAGGCCCTACTGAGAGCTTACATCCTCCAGGAGGCCTTCCCAGACTGAGCCCCCTCCTTCCTCTCCCCCCTACCCCCCTCTCCATCCCCCCCGTCTTACCTCCTTCCCTTCCCCACAGCACCTGCTTATATGTATATATGTTTGTACATAGTTTTACTCTACTTAATTATTTATTTTACTTGTACATATCTATTCTATTTATTTCATTTTGTTACTATGTTTGGTTTTCTTCTCTGTCTCCCCCTTCTAGACTGTGAGCCCACTGTTGGGTAGGGACTGTCTCTATATGTTGCCAACTTGTACTTCCCAAGCACTTAGTACAGTGCTCTGCACACAGTAAGCACTCAATAAATACGATTGATTGATTGATTGATTGATGTGCCAAGCACTGTTCTAAGCGCTGGGGGAGAAACTAGGTAATCAGGTTGTCCCATGTGGGGCTCATAGTCTTAATCCCCATTTTACAGATGAGGGAACTGAGACACAGAGAGGTGACTTGCCCAAAGTCACACAGCATTCAAGTGGCAAAACCAGGATTAGAACCCTAAGGGGCATGGCTCAGTGGCATAGAGCTTGGGTTTTGGAGTCAGAGGTCATGGGTACAAATCCCAGCTCCGACAATTGTCAGCAGTGTGACTTTGGGCAAGTCCCTTAACTTCTCTGGGCCTCAGTTCCCTCATCTGTAAAATGGGGATTAAGCCGTGAACCCCGCGTGGGACAACCTGATCACCTTGTAACCTCCCCAGTGCTTAGAACAGTGCTTTGCACATAGTAAGCGCTTAATAAAGGCCATCATTAATTAATTAATTAATTCTGACTCCCAGGCCTGTGCTGTATCCAGTCATATTTATTGAGTGCTTACTGTGTGCAGAGCAATGTACTAAGTGCTGGAGAGAGGACAACTTAACAATTATTCATTATCTAATTACATTGCATGTACCCCAGCACTTGACACCTTTGCAAGTGCTTTACAAATGCTAAAATATTATTATCATTACTTAAAAGAAGGATGGTCCCCTCACAAAGCATTAACAGTTGCATCCTGCAAATGAGTTTTCCTTTCCTTTTCTACAAAAAAGTTCAGTCTATGTTTCTCCACTCCTCAAGAACGTCCAGTTGTTGCCCATCCACCTCTGTATCAAACAGAAACTCCTTATGTTTCGCTTTAAAGCAATCCATGACCTTGACCTCTCCTACTTAACCTCAGTGCTGTATCAATATTATTTAGTCTGCTCACTTCTCTCCTCTAATGCCAATCTACACACTATACGTAGACTTCATCCATCTCTCTGCCAGCCTCAAACCTCAAACCTAACATGTCTACAAGAGAAGCCCTTGTCTTCCCACCCAAACTCTGTCCTTCCCGGGATTTTCTCATCACTGTAGATGGCACGTCCATGCTTCCTGTCTCGCAAGCCTGTCAACCTGGCTTTATCCTTGACTCCTCTCTCATTCAACTCACACATATTCAATCCATCACTATATCCTGTCTGTTCAACCTTCACAACATTGCTAAAATTTATCCTTTCCTTTCTATCCAAACTGCTACCATGTTCATCAAAGAAATTATCCTATCCTGCCTTGTATCTGCCTCCTTGAAGACCCCACCGACTCCTGTCTCTTATGGCTCTGGGCCATACTTCACTCTGCTTCCTGAATAATTTTTCTACAGAAACTTTCAGCCCATGTTTTCCCACTCCTCAAGATCCTCTCGTTGTTCTCCATCCATCTCCACATGAAACAGAAACTTCAACACAATCACCTTGCCCCCTCCTACCTCACCTCTCTACTCCTCTACTACAACCCAGCCCACATACTTAGCTCCTAGAGGATGCTAATCTTCTCACTGTACCTCGATCTTATCTATCTCACCTGTGCCCCCTCACCCACATCCTGCCTCTGCCCTGGAATGCCCTCCCTCTTCACATCCAACATTGAAGGCACATCGTCTCCAAAACACCTTCCCTGACAAAGCCTTCTTTCCCTTTAACTCCAACCCTTCTGTGTCACCATGACTTGCTCCCTTTGTTCAACCCCCTCCCAGCCCCACAGCATGCATGTACATATCTGTAACCTATTTATTAATATTAATGTCTGACTTCCTCTTATACACTGTAAGCTTGTTGGGGGCAAGGGAATATCTGCTATGTTGTTATACTGTAATCTCCCAACCACTTGCTCAACACACAGTAACTGCTCAATAAATACTACTAAGTAACTGACCAATACAAGATCAAAGAACAAAAATTAGTGTTCATTTGCAAAGAAAGTCCTGTCTTTTAATTAGTTGTTCATCGCCTGTTACGGTTCAGAGGTGAGTGTAATTTTGTTCTACACATATTATTATAATGATAAAAAGAATACTTTCAAACTTGGCCTGCCAAGCTTAGCATATTAAATGATCAAATTGGCCATGGTCAGAATGAATTTTCCAGCAAATATGGAAATTAAGCCAGTGGAATAGAAGATGGTGAGCAGAGGTGGAATGAGAAATCTGAGCTATGACCAGATTGTCAATAATTACTTTAAGTAGTTTAATCCTCTTTGAGTTCGATCAAAGTATTTAGGGGGAATAAAGGTCTTTTTAGGGAGGTGGCTTCATGACTTTAGGACTTTATAATTTGCAGGAGCAGATTGACAGAAGGAATTGGGAACATTTAAACATATCAAATGAGGATTAAATAGCAAATGCAAACTACAAGGATTTGGGAGGAACTGGATTAAAGGAAGATAAGTGAGGATATTCACATCTTGCTGGAGAAAGTGCAAACAATAGAGAAGTGAATAGGGAGAAATGGACTGTTTTATATAAAACAGCAGACTGTAAGATTGTTTGAATCTAATTACGAGCCTTCAATGCAAGTCTTAAAAATTTTTAAAATTAAATAATTCTAGTGGAAATCTGGGAAGAGTTTTTCCAGTGAACTGTTCACGAACTAGATTGCTTCTGGTGGGAGATGGATAAAACCTAAATTGGTTTGCCAAGTTCCTAAGGACGCGTGTGTGTTTGTGTGTGCATATGAGACTGTCTGTGTTGGAGAAATATGGGGAGAAGGTTTGCCTGCCTCTCAGGGGACAAGAGACAGAAAGGTAGGAAAAATCTTTTTTATTTCAGCAAAACACCCAGTCTCGTGCCCAAAAGCCCCAAACTTTTCCCCTGACCAACCTGGTGTCAGCTCCAGTGGAGACAGTTCTGCAGCTCCAAGACCAGGAGGTGGTTGTGGAGATGAGAGAAAGGGGGTGTCCCTACCATGAATGGAAGAGATCTGCTGAAAGGTGGGGGGCTTGGGGCTTGAGGGAGCAGGGCTGACCCTACGCTGAGAGGTCCCCAAATCCGGGAGGCAGAAACCCATATTGAGTATCCAGCTGGGAGGCAGGAATAGGATGGAGAAAGGGACTCAGAATGTGGCCAGCAGCAGGGAGTTATTTTACCATAGCTAATGAGTAGGGAGATTAAGGCAGGGTGGGAAATTCACCTCGTTTGCGATGGGGCTGAGGGTGTCTCATGGTCAGGGTGTGGGGGAACAGTAACTTCTAACAGTCATTTTCCCTCTGATGCTCTTGGCCCAGGTCTCCAACGCCCCTCTGGCTAACAAAAAAGATGATCTTCTCTCTGTTCTGACCATAGAGTCAGCAATAATCAGGGTGGCCTAGAGAGAAGCAGTATTGTCTAGTGGATAGAGCACGGCCCTGGAAGCCAGAAGGATTTGGATTCTAATCCCGACTCCACCACTTGTCAGCTGTGTGACTTTGGGCAAGTCACTTAACTCCTCTGGGCCTCAGTTACCTCACCTGTCAAATGGGGAATAAGACTGTGAGCCCCATGTGGGACAACCTGATTACCTTGTATTCCCCCCAGCACTTAGAACAGTGCTTCGCACATAGTAAGCACTTAACAAATGCCATTATATATACTGGGTGACCTTCGGAAAATCACTTCACTTCTCTGGACCCCAGTTCCCTCATCTGTAAAATGGAGGTTAAGACTGTGAGACCCATGTGTGATGTGGACTGTATCCAATCTGATTATCTTGTATCTACCCCAATGCATAGTACAGCCACTTGTCTGCTATGAGATGTTGAGCAAGCCACTTAACTTCTCTGTGCTTCAGTAACCTCATCTGTGAAATGGGGATTAAGATTGTAAACCCCATGTGGGACAACCTGATTACCTTGTATCTCCCCCAGCACTAAGAACAGTGCTTGGCACACAGTAAGTACTTAACAAATACCATTATTATTATTATTATTACCGTACCTGGCACATAGTAAGCGCTTAATAAATAATATTTTTTAAAAAAGAAGGAGACATTCACCACGCTGCACTTTGATTCTGGACCTCAGTCATTCTCACCCCTCTGTGGTGGCCAGGGTGATATTTATAAGGAAAGGTTTCATGGCCTCATCTCCCTCCAGGCCAATGATTTTCTTGTCACTAGCGGGATCCTGACATTGTCAGGGGCAAGCAGGAAATTGTTTGTCCCCAGTGCCCAGAAACCACTTGGGTCAGCCCATCATAGTAGCAAGCGAGAAGCAGCTGGGACACACCTCTTTTCTCAATTTCTGGACTATCCCCCTCAGTGATAAAAAAAACAATAATAGCAATAACAACCATAACTGTGGCATTTGTTAAACTCTTACTTAGTGCCAGGCAATGTATTCAACATTTGGAGAGATGCAAGATCATTAGGTGGGACACAGCCTCTATCTTCCATGGGGCTAACAATATAATTAGGAAGGAGAACAGGTATCGAAACCCATTTTGGAGATGTGGAAATGGAGGCGCAGAGGAATTAAGTGACTTGCTCAAGTTCACAGAAGAGGAAAATGGCAATAGGAGGATTAGAACTCAAGTGGCGCCATAGACGCCTGGGACTCCGTTCCCGAGAGGCCCGCCCGCCCGCCCGCCCGCCATCACACCGCGCGGCCTTGCTGCTCCCGGAAGGATCCTCTCCTCAGAGCGCCGCTATAGACGCCCGGGACTCCATTCCCGAGAGGCCCGCCCGCCCGCCATCACACCGCACGGCCTTGCTGCTCCCGGAAGGATCCTCTCCTCAGAGCGCCGCCATAGACGCCCGGGACTCCGTTCCCGAGAGGCCCGCCCGCCCGCCAGCCATCACACCGCGCGGCCTTGCTGCTCCCGGAAGGATCCTCTCCTCAGAGCGCCGCCATAGACGCCTGGGACTCCGTTACCGAGAGGCCCGCCTGCCCGCCAGCCATCACACCGCGCGGCCTTGCTGCTCCCGGAAGGATCCTCTCCTCAGAGCGCCGCTATAGACGCCCGGGACTCCGTTCCCGAGAGGCCCGCCCGCCATCACACCGCTCGGCCTTGCTGCTGCCGGAAGGATCCTCTCCTCGGAGCGCCGCCATTGACGCCCGGGACTCCGTTCCCGAGAGGCCCGCCCGCCATCACACCGCTCGGCCTTGCTGCTGCCGGAAGGATCCTCTCCTCGGAGCGCCGCCATTGACGCCCGGGACTCCGTTCCCGAGTGGCCCGCCCGCCGTCACACCACGCGGTCTTGCCGCTCCCGGAAGGCTCCTCTCCTCAGAGCGCCGCCATAGACGCCCGGGACTCCGTTCCCGAGAGGCCCGCCTCCCGCCCTCACAGCGCCCCCACGGACGCCCCCCCCCCCCCCCTGCTTCCACCCTCCGCTACTTAGGCGAACTTCCTTAAAGTGCCCCTCATCCCCCCCTTCCCGATCAGGTCCTGACTGACTCTCCCCCCGCCCCCAGGTAAAAAGCCCTTGTTAGCACCATGTTACATTAACGACAACCTCATTCACACCTCCTCAGCCCTCCCATGCTAGTTGACTGTTCGCTCCTCTCCCCAGGTATCTCTGCTCCCTGACCCCCCTTAACAGGCCCACCCTACTCCAGCACTTAATATTTCGTATCTGCTCTCTGTGACATCATTATCTGCCAATTTTATTATTGCCATAGCATATTGATTGTTTAACTACACCCTGTGATGCCATCGCCTACTTATATCATTGCTACTGTTTTATTGCTTCTGCATCTCAATTGTTAACCTCCCACCGTACTGTCACTCGCCCTGCTGAACCATGAACTTTCAATTCCCTTGCTCCCAACTCCCTTGCTCCCAACTGCCATTCCCATTCCTCACCTTCCCCTTCCCCTCTCCCACCCAGCTTTTTCCCTCCCTCTCCCCCACCAAGACCACTTCCCCTCACCCCCTACCAAGGATTCCTCTGTACCAGCGCAGGTCCTCCGCTCCTCCCTCCCGGCCCCCTTCCTCCCCTTCTCCCCGCCCCAACCCCATCCCAGTTCTCCTGTCCCATCGCCACCCCCCTTCCCACTCTCCCCGCCCAGGCCCCCGCAAACTCATCCCAATTCAAACCCTCCCCACCCCTCGCAACCTTCCCCCTCCCTCGCCTCCCTCGACAGTGCTTCCAAGTGTGGCCTCTGGAACCCCCGCTCCGTTTTAAGTAAGATCCCTTTCATCCTGGACCTATTCCTTTCCAGCTCTCTACTCCTCCTCGCCCTAACTGAAACTTGGCTGTCTCCAGACGACACGGTCTCCTCTGATGCTCTCTGCGGTGCAGGCCTCTTCTTCTCCCATTCCCCCAGACTCACCGGAAAAGGAGGAGGTGTCGGTTTCCTTCTCGCCCCCCAATGTCGCTTTCGCACTATTCCTCCTCCCCCTTCCCTTTCCTTCCCTTCCTTTGAAGCCCACATTATTCGCCTCTACCACCCCCTCCAGATTCTTGTAGCGGTCATCTACCGCCCTCCCGGCCCCACTTCCAACTTCTTTAACGACTTTGACCCCTTCCTCACCTTCCTTCTCTCCTTCTCCATGCCCACTCTGATCCTCGGAGACTTCAATATCCACATGGATATCCCTAACGACTCCTCTGCCGCCCGCCTTCTATCTCTCCTTGACGCTGCCAACCTCTTCCTCCACCCCACCTCACCCACTCACCAACTTGGTCATACCCTCGACCTCATCATCTCCTACCGCTGCACTGTGTCCACCCTCACCAACTCTGAAATTCCTCTCTCTGATCATAATCTTCTCACCTGCCTCCTCACTCACACTCCTTTCCCCTGTAAATCCGTATTACTCCCTCACAGAGATCTCCGCTCTCTGGACCCCACCCATCTTTAGGAGCGCCTCATACCCCACCTCGCCGCCCTCTCTTCTCTACCCAGTCTTGATGATCAGATTACTGCTCTCAACTCTACCCTTTCTACTCAGCTAGACTCACTCGCTCCCCTTTCCCTTCGCCGCTCTCGCACCACTAACCCACAGCCCTGGATCACTGCCACTGTCCGCCTCCTTCGCTCTTATGCTCGAGCTACCGAACGCTGCTGGCGAAAGTCTAAACACGATGCCAACCTCGTTCACTTCAAGTTTATCCTTTCCTGCCTTAACTCAGCCCTCTCTTCTGCCAGACAAAACTATTTCTCCTCCCTTATTGACACCCATGCCCATCACCCCCGCCAGCTCTTCCATACACTCAACTCCCTTCTCAGGCCCCCGGTTCCTCCCCCTCCTCCTTCCCTCACCCCCAACGATCTGGCCTCCTACTTCATTAACAAAATTAAATCCATCAGGTCCGACCTCCCCAAAGTCTCTTCCCCCCTTTCTCCATCCCCCCGGCTCTCAACACTCTCCGATACTCTCCTATCCTTCCCAGCAGTATCCTCAGAGGAGCTCTCCTCCCTCCTCTCAAGTGCTACTCCGGCCACCTGTTCTTCTGACCCCATTCCCTCTCATCTCATGAAATCTCTCGCTCCATCCCTTCTCCCCTCCTTAACTTCCATCTTCAACCGCTCACTCTCCACTGGTTCCTTCCCCTCTGCCTTCAAACATGCCCATGTCTCTCCCATCCTAAAAAAAACCTCTCTTGACCCCACCTCACCTTCTAGTTATCGCCCCATATCCCTCCTACCATTCCTTTCCAAACTCCTTGAACGAGTTGTCTACACTCGCTGCCTAGAATTCCTCAACAGCTACTCTCTCCTCGACCCCCTCCAGTCTGGCTTCCGTCCCCTACATTCCACGGAAACTGCCCTCTCAAAGGTCACCAATGACCTCCTGCTTGCCAAATCCAACGGCTCCTACACTGTCCTAATCCTCCTCGACTTCTCACCTGCCTTTGACACTGTGGACCACCCCCTTCTTCTCAACACGCTATCTGACCTTGGCTTCACAGACTCCGTCCTCTCCTGGTTCTCCTCTTATCTCTCCGGTCGTTCTTTCTCAGTCTCTTTTGCAGGCTCCTCCTCCCCCTACCATCCTCGTACTGTGGGGGTTCCCCAAGGTTCAGTGCTTGGTCCCCTTCTGTTCTCGATCTACACGCACTCCCTTGGTGACCTCATTCGCTCCCACGGCTTCAAGTATCATCTCTACGCTGATGACACCCAGATCTACATCTCTGCCCCTGCTCTCTCCCCCTCTCTCCAGGCTCGCATCTCCTCCTGCCTTCAGAACATCTCCATTTGGATGTCTGCCCGCCACCTAAAGCTCAACATGTCGAAGACTGAACTCCTTGTCTTCCCTCCCAAACCTTGCCCTCTCCCTGACTTTCCCATCTCTGTTGACGGCACTACCATCCTTCCCGTCTCACAAGCCCGCAACCTTGGTGTCATCCTCGACTCCACTCTCTCGTTCACCCCTCACATCCAAGCCGTGACCAAAACCTGCCGGTCTCAGCTCCACAACATTGCCAAGATCCGCCCTTTCCTCTCCATCCCAACTGCTACCCTGCTCATTCAAGCTCTCATCCTATCCCGTCTGGACTACTGCATCAGCCTTCTCTCTGATCGCCCATCCTCGTGTCTCTCTCCACTTCAATCCATACTTCATGCTGCTGCCCGGATTATCTTTGTCCAGAAACGCTCTGGGCATATCACTCCCCTCCTCAAAAATCTCCAGTGGCTACCAATCAATCTGCGCATCAGGCAGAAACTCCTCACCCTGAGCTTCAAGGCTGTCCATCACCTCGCCCCCTCCTACCTCACCTCCCTTCTCTCCTTCTACAGCCCAGCCCGCACCCTCCGCTCCTCTGCCTCTAATCTCCTCACCGTACCTCGCTCTCGCCTGTCCCGCCATCGACCCCCGGCCCACGTCCTCCCCCGGGCCTGGAATGCCCTCCCTCTGCCCATCCGCCAAGCTAGCTCTCTTCCTCCCTTCAAGGCCCTGCTGAGAGCTCACCTCCTCCAGGAGGCCTTCCCAGACTGGGCCCCTTCCTTCCTCTCCCCCTCGTCCCCCTCTCCATCCCATCTTACCTCCTTCCCTTCCCCACAGCACCTGTATATATGTATATATGTTTGTACATATTTATTACTCTATTCATTTTTTTATTTTATTTGTACATATCTATTCTATTTATTTTATTTTGTTAGTATGTTTGGTTTTGTTCTCTGTCTCCCCCTTTTAGACTGTGAGCCCACTGTTGGGTAGGGACTGTCTCTATATGTTGCCAATTTGTACTTCCCAAGCACTTAGTACAGTGCGCTGCACATAGTAAGCGCTCAATAAATACGATTGATGATGATGATGATGATGATGAAGTGGTCTGACTCCCAGTCACCAGACTCTTTCCACTAGGCCACACTGCTTACTGCTAGGCAGGCAGTAAGTGCTCAGTATATGCGCTACTTTTCCACAGATCTTCCGTTTGGATGTAAATGCATTACTTCATGCTGTTCTACCTCATCATCTTCATCATCATCAATCGTATTTATTGAGCGCTTACTGTGTGCAGAGCACTGTACTAAGCGCTTGGGAAGTACAAGTTGGCAACATATAGAGACAGTCCCTACCCAACAGTGGGCTCACAGTCTAAAAGGGGGAGACAGAGAACAAAACCAAACATACTAACAAAATAAAATAAATAGAATAGATATGTACAAGTAAAATAAATGAATAAATAAATAGAGTAACAAATATGTACAAACATATATACTTATATACAGGTACATACCTCATTCTCTCTCAAAGAAATTGGAATATATTATCTCTCTCTTTGTCACTTGTCGTCCGGGGACGGGTTCGTTCAGTGATAGGCGAGGCAAGAGAGAGAGGCCGGGGACGGAAAGCCTGAGTTTTATATAAAATTTATTCCGTGAGGCGTACTGAATATATGTAATCGTTTAGGCGCAATGGATTGAACTTCCTTTTCAGGAGGAATATAATCAATTAGCAATATTAGAGCTTCCCTACACGGGAAGAACACAATCATACGTTAATCGCGCGTGAGTGAGGCGGCTAGCTCTCACCCATGTGCACTTCCCATTTGGGAAGAATCCACTTACTTTCCCCCATGGGAAGAATTCATTCCGTTCCCCTCGCACGTGGTGGGAGGCTAGCTCTCACCATGTGCTGTCCCTACGGGGGAGGAATCCACTCATGATTCCCATCAGCAGCGGGGAACCTGGGTCCCACCCACGAGACACTCACCCGTCCCTTGCGTGAGTCCCTTATCCCGCGGCCCTTGCCTAAGTGTGTTGGATCTCGTTGCGGAGCGGGCATCTGGCCTTCTGGGTAGAGAGAGACGTGGGTTGCTGCTGCTGCTGCTGCTGCTGCTGCTGCTGCTGCTGCTATGTCTTCATGTTCTGACCCTGAAGGTCAGAGGCGACAGGTATTTATCACCTGTGCCCCAAGCCATTTCAGCTTCCGGCCTCAGTTTATCCAATCTCTGCCCTCCCCACTCCTCCATACCTAATTTGATTGCCACAGGGGCAAGGGACACCATCTGTATTCCCGGCTTGGGCTGTCAATCTAGCAGTTCTAGCATACCACCCCTTGGCCCTCGCCATCCGTGCTCACCTGACCTCACTTCTTCCTGCGTCCCCTCCAGGTCACATAGTGTGGGGGTTGCACTGGAAGCTGGGCCTTCCGGCGCTGTCCCTCCCCTGAACCCGTGGACCGATGACCTCCCTGGCTTGCCAAGCTTGTACGAAACTCGTCTGGTAGTGTGGACTCCTCGTTAGCTGCATGGTACACTGCCAGAGGTCATCATGTCCAATTGTCCAGAGTTACTAGAATGAGGGGGCGAGAAGCACCAGTCATGTTGAAACAGGAACAGGTCGCCTGGTAGAAATAGGTTCCCTTCCCTGATGCTGTCACACCACGGCTAAGACTGAAGACAGGCTCTCCGGGAGGCAGTTCAATGATGATTCCTTTGCTGGACCTGTCTGGAAGTCAGGCAATCCTGACCATAGAATTGTGAGGCAGAGAAGTACCCAGGAGCATCATATAGCCAGGTACGATTGATAAGGTTTGAAATGATAGCGTTTTCCTAATAATATTAAACAATTACTCTTAACTCATTCTTAAAAAGAAGAGAAGCAGCGTGGCTCCGTGGAAAGAGCATGGGCTTTGGAGTCAGAGGTCACGGGTTCGAATCCTGGCTCCACCACATGTCTGCTGTGTGACCTTGGGCAAGTCACTGAACTTCTCTGAGCCTCAGTTACCTTATCTGTAAAATGGGGATTAAGACTGTGAGCCCCACGTGGGACAACCTGATCACTTTGTATCCCCCCAAGTGCTCAGAACAGTGCTTTGCACATAGTAAGTGCTTAACAAATGCCAACATTACTATTTAAAAAACTACTAAAAATTTTAACACATTTTTCAATTATTCTTCTGTCGCTTTCCAAACCCTTAGGATCTGATGACTAAACCTTTCCAGTCCCTTAAGAGGAAATAATCGCAAAGAAAAAGTAGACATCCAGGTCTGTACATATGTGTGATACGAATAACATACAACTGCTTTTTGCCCCTTAGCTAGGCTATAGCAGAGACAACACACAGAACTTGCATTTTCAACCCTTAACATAATGAAAATTTTATATTAAAGACAGTTTGAACCAATTTAACAAGAAAAGATGAACAAACTCCAGTTCTAATATATTCAATTTATAATATGCAGCAATTAAATCTGGACTTTGCGTGTCCTAGGAATACTTAACATGTTAAGTGACGAGCAGGCCAAGCAGTTTCATAGAGCGATGTGTCGTCATTCCCCCTCTCCCAGGCGTGGTGTCTGCCAAAGAGAAGGGTCTATATAGGTCTTGGAGGATCTCCAAGCCTCTACCAAAGTTAGTGGGCAACCCTCACTGGTATTAGCTGTACAGGTTTGCCCAGTCAGATTGTGAGAAGCAGCGTGCTTAGTGGAAAAGAGTGTGGGTTTGGGAGTCAGAGGTCGTGGGTTCGAATCCCGACTCCGCCAACTGTCAGCTGCGTGACTTTGGGCAAGTCACTTCACTTCTCTGTGCCTAAGTTCCCTCATCTGTAAAGCGGGGATTAAAATTGTGTGAGCCCCCCATGGGACAACCTGATAACCTTGCAACCTCCCCAGCGCTTAGAACAGTGAGTGGCACATAGTAAGTGCTTAACAAATACCAACATTATTATTATTATTGTTAGCTCTGTGACTTTGGGCAAGTCACTTTACTTCTCTGGGCCTCAGTTCCCTCATCTGTAAAGTGGGGAAAAAGACTGTGAACACCCCCACTGTGGGACAACGTGATCACCTTGGAACCTCCCCAGCGCTTAGAACAGTGCTTTGCACACAGTAAGCACTTAATAAATGCCATCGTTGCTATTACTATTATTATTCATTTCAAATATATCAGGATGACTTTCATATTTGATTTACTTTTACCTTCTACTAATATAGCGAAATTGAAGGTAGCAGTTCAGAAATAATGATTAAATCACCACCCCACCAGCTGTTTCTAGGCTGGGAGAACAATGGCAAGTTCACTTCCAATTCACTCCTGATTACCGCCATTGGAGTTTCTAGGGGGAGATACCTTAGATTGAGGAAGACAGCCATTCACTAAGAGGGAGGCAACCCCTTGTTGGAGGGAGGTGCCTAACCCTCAAAGTAATTCCCTTTTTATCTCTCAATCTGATAGCTCTCGCCCTGAAGGCAAAGTGGTTAAGTTTCCTACTCCCATGCTTTAGCTGGCAAATTTCTTGAGTAGCTGGGTGCTCGGGTGACAGGAAGGATCCCCCCGTTTCCCAGTAAACCCAATTATGGAATTATTTCCTGTAACTGGTGGTTGGGCTCCTTGCCAAGCATCCTTCCTCATCACAGATATCCGGGCCCTGGTGTCTACCGGTAAGGAGATTTTCTGACGATCATTTACTAGGACGGTCCTATGTGGGGGCACCCGGGTTGTGAGAGGGCCGGGCTTGCCGGATTCCCCTTCTAATTTCCCTGCTCCGTGGTGGTTGGGATATGTGTGGCTTCAGGCTATGTGTGGGCAGCCCATCCAGCTCATCCATAGGAAATCCCCAGTCCCTTAACTCCCGCCATCTGGCCACCCATTCTCCTGGGCCCAATCTTCCTGAGCCGACCCGCTGTGGGGGTCGGTGGGTGTCCCTTTTCCTCTTCCTTGGAACCGGCTTTACCCTCCCGAACCCCAGGCCTTTCCGAATCATGGCTGCTACACGCTGGCACCTCAGGGGACTGGAATAGGGACCAGTCACTGTTGACCATATTGGCCAAAGTGCTCCAGGTTTGTACCCCTGTGGCCCTATACCTCAAACGGAGGGGCCAGCCCGTGCTCCGGCCCTGGGGGTGCACCCATTCCCATTGCACGAAGTAGGCCCTAATAATAATAATAATAATGATAGCATTTATTAAGCGCTTACTATGTACAAAGCACTGTTCTCAGTAAGCACAGGGGAGGTTACAAGGTGATCAGGTTGACCCACGGGGGTCTCACAGTCTTAACCCCCATTTTACAGATGAGGGAACTGAGGCCTAGACAAGTTAAGTGACTTGCCCAAAGTCACACAGCTGACAAGTGGTGGAGTCGAGATTTGAACCCATGACCTCTGACTCCAAAGCCCGGGCTCTTTCCACTGAGCCACGCTGCTTCTCGAGGAAGCAGCCCTCTTGAGTGGGGAGAGACATGGGGTTATTCATTCATCCAATCGTATTTATTGGGCGCTCACTGTGTGCAGAGCACTGTACTAAGCGCTTGGGAAGTACAAGTTTGCAACGTATAGAGACGGTCCCTACCCAACAGTGGGCTCACAGTCCATATGTTGCCAACTGGTGTTTCCCAAACGCTTTGTACAGTGCTCTGCACACAATAAGCGCTTAATAAATACGATTGAATGAATGAATAGAAGATGTTTGGCTAGGTTCCTGAGTTTTCTCCCTCTCAACCGGGAGTTGTTCAATTCCAAGCACCAGGAGATGCTGGTTTAATGTAGCTGGGTCGGTCCATCTGAAGGTGCCGGCTCTTCCCCGTTCACTCCGGGGGACTGTCCGAGCCCAATGGACAGCGAGGGTCCAGAGGGTACGACCTTGAGTGAGAGTGGGGGTCACATACCCCCCCCCCCCAGGCCCAAATCGAGGCGGCAGCTTTCAGCAGCGTGGTTCAGTGGCAAGAGCCCGGACTTTGGAGTCAGACGTCATGGGTTCAAATCCCGGCTCCGCCAATTGTCAGCCGTGTGACTTTGGGCGAGCCACTTCACTTCTCTGTGTCTCAGTTCCCTCATCTGTAAAATGGGGATTAAGACTGAGCCCCACGTGGGAAAACCTGATCACCTTGTATCCCCCCAGCGCTTAGAACAGTGCTTTGCACACAGTAAGCGCTTAACTATTATTATTATTATTATTATTATTATTATTATTATTATTATTATTATTATTATTATTATTATTATTAGGGCTGAGGTCCACCAGGCCGGCTGCTCCCTTCCATCCCCTGGCCAGCCAGTCTATTACCGGTTCCCCGGGGTCCCGGGAAAACTCTCTAGAAAGCTGCCTGAGCTCAGTGGCTGTGAAGCTTGTAATCTGGGTGGTGACCTTTCCCTGGGAATTCCGCTCTTCCTTGACAGTGGGGTAGAGGGGCTTGGGCTGCCCCTCGGGGTTCTGCGGGGGCACCTCCCAATCCCGCGGGGAAGAGGCTGGTTCCAGTTGTAGTAGGAGATCGGGATCGGGAATAATATGTGTAGAACATATTTACATTCACTTCTAAACTGTACCAGGAACTACGTGAGTAATTCAAAGACAGGATTTGCTTTGTGGCTGAACTCTATCTGTTCTTTGATCTTGAACTGGTGCAAACTTGTGTAGTTATATGACCTTATTCAGTATAGATTGAATTTTATGATTTTACTTAATACTTGGCTCAACGTTAAGCTTTTGCAAAATGCTTTTCAAATCGTATTTCTTATATAACCTGGAAGTCTCTCTGACTTGTTTTCTGGTATGTCCTTGGGTCTTGTGTTTGAGCACATGGTGGGACAGAAAACTTTCTGAGATCAGCTCTCTCTCCAGTCATAGGTCAGTAGTAGACAGAAAATGGCTTCCAATGGTGTATGCCAGATTGGAGTGAAATAATAATAACCATTAATAATTATGGTATTTGGAATGGTGGTGGAGAATGAGGGCCAAGTATGAATGAGGTCCGAGTGTTTTAAGGATGGTGTTAGCTGTTTGGAGTTCTGGAGTCATGCTGTATATATGTATATATGTTTGTACATATTTATTACTCTATTTATTTATTTTATTTGTACATATTTATTCTATTTATTTTATTTTGTTAATATGTTTTGTTTTGTTGTCTCTCTCCCCCTTCTAGACTGTGAACCAGCTATTGGGTAGGGACCGTCTCTATATGTTGTCAACTTGTACTTCCCAAGCGCTTAGTACAGTGCTCTGCACACAGTAAGCGCTCAGTAAATACAATTGAATGAATGAATGAATGAAAAAATCGTTCTGAGATAGTATCAGGTCCTGGACCAATAAATCCATACCCATTTCCACATGGCAGGACCAAGAAAAGGAAAGCAGACAGGGCCGGAGGGAGGGTTGCTTTCTGGAGGAATTGGGACTTGACCCTCAAGGGAAAAGAGGATGTAGGAGGTAAGAGATAAGGAAAAGCAACAGGACAGAATGATTGCTATGTATCTGGAGCCGCCTGGGCACAGATCTGGCAAGCCAAGGATGAAGAAGAGTTTGGACGAAGAAGCTTGGCTTTGAGGTTGGCATTGCAAGGGCCTTGGGAACAGCCCAAGAGAAACTATAAAAGAAATCTGACAGGGGCAGGCGAAGGAACGGGGCTACGGGAGCAGCAGGCTAGGAGGTGTCTAAATTAAACTATGCAAGAGGAGAGACAGAGAGAGAGGAAGAGACAGAGATGCATAGAAAAAGAGAGACAGAGATAGAGCAAGAGAGAGGGGAAGCCTATAGCCCCTGCTGTCTTATGCAGGAGAGAGGTGCTTGCTTCACAGGAAGGAGAGGGGAGGAAGAAACGGATGAGGGAGAAAAATGGAGCCAAAGGAAATGAGGGAGGAAAGGAGAAAGAGGCCCGGGTGCTTTGCTCCGGACCTACCTGCTGCCAGCGGAGAGATCCAGACACAGCTGTGCTTGGGAGCCTGCAGTCCATCCTTGTCAGAGCTGGAAGGAAAAAATGAATGGAGGGGATTGTTCCCTCTCGGGCCTGGGGGAGTTTCCTGGACCTAGTTTCTGTTTCGCCTGAATTCCAGGAGAGCAGATCCTGCTCTTGGAGGGAGAACCCATTTCCACGCTAGCAGGGCTGGCTACAGGGGCCATCCTAGGGAACCATGGCTCCTGCTTCCTAGGGATAGAGACCCCTTCCCACGGCTCCCTGTGGGGCTCGGTCGGTGGTGAGCGGGGCTGGCCATCCTGCAGGCGAGATCCAAAAGGGTGGCCAAGCTCTCTGGCTGACTGAGCTTTATCTCCTGACCTGAAGCGGAGACCGAGACCTTTAAAGGCGATGTCACCACAAATTCCTAGGATTATCGTTTTCTCAGGTCATTACTGGGAGTCCTCGCGGTTCCCCCCACCCTCCTGCTGGCCTAGGGTGAGCAAGTGTGAACATGGCAATATTACAGAGGGGAGCGGAGGTAAGTGTGAAATGAGTTTATTGTGGGAGGAGTGACAGGGAGTGGGAGACATCATCATCCTCATTGATTTTCAGCATGGTTCAGTGAAAGTGTTCGGGCTTTGGAGCGAGAGGTCATGGGACAGGGACTCTGTCCAACCTGATTAGTTTATGCCTATCTCGGGATTTCTCGGGATTTCTCGGGATTAGGAGGCCTTCCCAGACTGAGCCCTGTCCTCCCTCTCTCCCTCCTCCCCCTCCCTATCCCCTCCGCCTTACCTCCTTCCCTTCCCCACAGCACCTGTATATATGTATATATGTTTGTACATATTTATTACTCTATTTATTTTACTTGTACATATTTATTCTAATTATTTTATTTGGTTTATATCTTTAGTTTTGTTGTCTGTCTCCCCCTTCTAGACTGTGAGCCAGCTGTTGGGTAGGGACCGTCTCTATATGTTACAAACTTGTACTTCCCAAGTGCTTAGTACAGTGCTCTGCACACAGTAAGCACTCAAAAAATACGATTGAATGAATGAATGAATGACTATAGCTAGGAATGTCCTTGGTTTAATGGTGATATTGCTCTTCCATGGTCTACCTTGCTTGAAACACAGGATCGTCACTGGGTTCCCATCTCAAAGTGGGATGGCAGATAGCAGCATGGTCTGAGAAGACCTTCGGGTCTTATTCCCCAGAAAATCACCCAGGAACTTGATGACTCTGGTGTCACAGGTGAGCAAGACAAAGGGGCTGATAGTGGCATGTCCATTTACCACAAACATGCTTGCATTCACGAGCGTGACATTATTCTTGATGTATGTCCCTCGAAACAGGGAAAGGACAAAGTCTCCGCAGTGCAAGACTACAAAGCAGCTCACAAGCAGCATAATGATTTTGGTGGCTCGTCTCTCTGGTAATGTTTCAGGGGCTTGGCCGGTACTGTGAATATGCTGGACCTGGAGCCTGCGTCGGTGCAGAAGAAGGACCATGAAGCCATTGGAGCAGCTCATGAGCCCCAGAGACAAGATGTCACGGAGAGCCATGAGGGTGACAATCAGCCTCTGGAGGAGTGTGTTTGAGGGCATAGTATAACAATTGATCGCAATGGTGGTTGCATTATGTGAAGCAACCACTTGGTACAAACGTTGGGTGCTTATCAGCATGTTCAGAATCCACAAGATGGCTAAGACCGGGAGGATGAAGTTTGGGATCTGAATCTTAAGCTGGAACAGGTAGGAGGTGGTAGGACTGATGGTGATGGCCTGGACCATGCTCAGTAGAGAAGTAGTACAGATGGAGAGGCCCCGGGTGATGCGGCAGACATAGGCAAACAGCTTACACTCAGCATTGGTCTGTATGAGCCGCAGCCGCAGTATTACTGCTGTTCTGGTGATCCACCTGGTAAGAAGCATCACGGTGTGGACCAGAGCTAGGTGAATGATGACCAGGTCTGTGGGCTTTGGTTTGGAACCCAAGAGGAATGAGGAGAGGTAAAACATGTTGAGAAGGGAGTTCCCCATGATACCTACTCCAGACTGGAAGAGGAAACAGACTTCCTGAGCCACATCAATGCTCACTGCTTTCTGATACAAATATCTGCAGCAACACTGGAGGAAGGATGGGCCAGAGACTGTGGCAGTTCATTCCTGGAGCTGAAAAGCAAATTGGCAAAGAATCCAGAATGAAGTGAGTATGTCAGTCAAATTGGTAGGGAATGGTCATGTTTATTCAATAACGCCACAATCCATTTGTATGTAAACCATTAGTGTCAAAGCCTTTATGAAAATCTAAATCTACATATTTACTGGTCAATTTAAAAAACTCCACCCAATGAGTAGGGCACAATTTCCTCTTAATGGGTGCCTTGTTAACCTACCCCCAGCAGAGAGTGATTTTCCATGGGCCCACTGGGCCTAAACCTTCTTACAGACTGCACTGATGTGCCAGGGTGACACATTCACTCCAGCTAACCTCACGCAAAGTGGTCCGAGGGAAAGTGTCAGACATTGCTAGAGCCAGTAGTAGTTCACTCCAGATGACCTCCTCCCTGAGGGACAGGTAATTGAATTGAGTAAGAGGTAAGGAGTAACTCAGTAAGATGATAGCGGCCATCTCGTGAAGAGTGCAAAAAGAGGAATAGGTTAATTAATTGGGATGCCCCTCAAGCATTTTGAGTAAGCGAGGGGCCTGAATAATCCTGGGGAGACAAGGGATATGAGAAGCATTTAAGAGGTTAAAATCCCTGAAGATTCAGGAAACTATCTGAGGGGCAGGAAAATGATCTTGTGGACTAGAAGGCCTTTTGCCCTGGTCTCAGAAAATCTTGACAGAAGAATCAGGAGAGGATGGACCTAAGACCTGGGAATCCTTGAGAGGCTGAGGGGTAAGGAAACAGACAGCAGGATGCATGCAGCATAAGTAGAGTACTGGGGAAGGGAAATGTGTGAGATATACGCTCATTGTGAGCAGGGAATGTGTCCGTCAACTCTCTTGTAGTATACTCTCCCAAGTGCTTAGTACAGTGTCTGCACATAGGAAGCACTCAAGAAATACTCTTGAGGATGGTGAGGAAAGGCCAAGGGATTTTCTATAAGAATTATTTTTTATTGGCCAATTCATTTGTTTAAGATCATTTCAATTTGCTCTACATAGCGATCTACCCCAATTTAGATTGTGAGGTATGTGTCGTCAATCGTCAATCGTATTTATTGAGCGCTTACTGTGTGCAGAGCACTGTACTAAGCGCTTGGAAAGTACAAGTTGGCAACATATAGAGACAGTCCCTACCCAACAGTGGGCTCACAGTCTAAAAGGGGGAGACAGAGAACAAAACCAAACATACTAACAAAATAAAATAAATAGATATGTACAAGTAAAATAAATAAATAAATAGAGTAACAAATATGTACAAACATATATACATATATACAGGTGCTGTGGGGAAGGGAAGGAAGTAGGATGGGGGGGATGGAGGGGGGACGAGGGGGAGAGGAAGGAAGGGGCTCAGTCTGGGAAGGCCTCCTGAAGTAGGTGAGCTCTCAGTAGGGCCTTGAAGGGAGGAAGAGAACTAGCTTGGCGGATGGGCAGAGGGAGGGCATTCCAGGCCCTGGGGAGGACGTGGGCCGGGGGTCGATGGCGGGACTGGCGAGAACGAGGTACGGTGAGGAGATTAGTGTCAGAGGAGCGGAGGGTGCGGGGTGGGCTGTAGAAGGAAAGAAGGGAGTAATGTATGTTTATGTGTGTAATCTGTCTTGAATTTACTCTAGTCTAATACTGACCAGTTTGTCAATAATTTCTTAATGTAGTTTACTCCTCTTTGAGTACAATCAAAGTATTCGGGGGGAATAAAGGTCTTTTTTGGAAGGTGGCACATGACTTCAGGACGTTATAATTTGCAGGAGCAGATGGTCAGAAGGCATTGGGAATATTTAAATTTATATCGAATGAGGATTAAATAGCAAATGCAAACTACACCGATTGGGGAGGAACAGCATTAAAGGAAGATGTGAGGATATTCACATCTTGCCGGGGAAAGTGCAAACAGTACAAAAGTAAATAGGAAGAAATGGACTGGTTTTTTTTTATAAAACAGCAGACTGTAAGATTGTTTGAATCTAATTACAAGCCTTCAATGCAAGTCTTAAAAATTTTAAAAATGAAATAATTCTTGTGGAGATCAGGGAAGAGTTTTTCCAGTGAACTGTTAACAAATTAGATTGCTTCTGGTGGGAGATGAATGAAACCTAGACTGTGAGCCCACTGTTCGGTAGGGACTGTCTCTATATGTTGCCAACTTGTACTTCCCAAGCGCTTAGTACAGTGCTCTGCACACAGTAAGTGCTCAATAAATACGATTGATTGATTGAATGTGTGTGTGTGTGTATGAGACTGTCTGTGTTGGAGAAATATGGGGAGAAGGTTTGCCTGCCTCTCAGGGGACAAGAGACAGAAAGGTAGGAAAAATCTTTTTTATTTCAGCAAAACACCCAGTCTCGGGCCCAAAAGCCCCAACCTGTTCCCCTGACCAACCTGGTGTCAGCTCCAGTGGAGACAGTTCTGCAGCTCCAAGACCAGGAGGTGGTTGGGGAGATGAGAGAAAGGGGATGTCCCTACCCTGAATAGAAGAGATCTGCTGAAAGGTGGGGGCTTGGGGCTTGAGGGAGCAGGGCTGACCCTATGCAGAGAGCTCCTCAAATCTGGGAGGCAGAACCCCATGTTGAGTATCCAGCTGGGAGGCAGGAATTGGATGGAGGAAGGGACTCAAAATTTGGCCAGCAGCAGGGAGTTATTTTACCATAGCTAATGAGTAGGGAGACTGGGGCAGGATGGGAAATTCACCTCTTTTGCGACGGGACTGAGGGTGTCTCATGGTCAGGGTATGGGGGAACAGTAACTTCTAACAGTCATTTTCCCTCTGATGCTGCTTACCAGTCCTCTCTTGGCCCAGGTCTCCAACGCCCCTTTGGCTTACAATAAAGATAATCTTCTCTCTGTTCTGACCATACAGTCAGCAATAATCAGGGTGGCCTAGAGAGGAGCAGCATTGTCTAGTGGATAGAGCACTGCCCTGGAAGCCAGAACGATTTGGATTCTAACCCCGACTCCACCAACGTGTCAGATGTGTTACTTTGGGCAAGTCACTTAACTTCTCTGGGCCTCAGTTACCTCATCGGTCAAATGGGGGTTAGACTGTGAGCCCCATGTGGGACAACCTGATTACCTTGTATTCCCCCCAGAGCTTAGTGCTTCGCACATAGAAAGCGCTGAACAAATGCCATTATGTATACTGGGTGAGCTTCGGCAAATCACTTCACTTTTCTGTGTCCCAGTTCCCTCATCTGTAAAATGGAGGTTAAGACTGTGAGACCCATGTGAAATGTGGACTGTATGCAAACTGATTATCTTGTATCTACCCCAGTGCATAGTACAGCCACTTGAATACTATGAGACCTTGGGCAAGCCACTTAACTTTTCTGTGCTTCAGTAACCTCATCTGTAAAATGGGGATTAAGATTGTAAGCCCCATGTGGGACAACCTGATTACCTTGTATCTACCCCAGCACTTAGAACAGTGCTTGGCACATAGTAAGTACTTAACAAATACCATCATTATTATTATAATTACAGTACCTGGCACATGGTAAGCCCTAACAAATACCATTTTTTTAAAAAAGGAGACACTCACCATGCTGCACTTTGATTCTGGACCTCAGTCATTCTCACCCCCCTGTGGTGGCCAGGGTGACATTTATAAGGAAAGGTTTCATGTCCTCATCTCCCTCCAGGCCAATGATTTTCTTGTCACTAGCGGGATCCTGACATTGTCAGGTGCAAGCAGGAGATTGTTTTTCCCCATTGCCCAGAAACCACTTCTGTCAGCCCATCATAGTATTATTGTTACTATGATTGTTGTTATTCTTATTGCCGTTATTGTCGTCATTATCCAGTGGTTATTCCAGCACTTGACCCCAGCAGAGGGAAGCGAGGCGGTATAGTAGGTGCTGTTGCATTTGGGATTTCTCCACTTGAGGGCACGGAGGGCAAACCGAAAGCCAGAATCTAAATTTGCTGCTCATCCCTGGGCAGACTCATCTAGTTCATCAGGCACTCGTACAGGTGGGTTTGAAAGCGGACAGGGACCGACCCATCTGAGCAGCAAGTATCTTAACCTGGAAGAGAGGCATGGCGATCTCACAGCGGGCTTTTCAGCCACCTTTGCATACATGGATAGGATCTTACCATCGGTAGAATCTTGGTTGGAAAGGAAGGACAGCTGGATTTATGTACCTGTGTCTATAATCCAAGAGTTAAGTACTTAGTACAGTGCTCTGCACACAGCAAGCTTTCAAGTCCTCTTGACTGAATCCACGGTTATGGAATGTGACTTGAGGCATTTTTCTGCCTGTCTGTGTCTGAGTTGCTCCACCCGTAGTCACTCAGTTGACTACTGGGACTGAAGTCCTGTAGTACCTTGCATAGTGGGGAAACAAACTTTAGCCTCTGTCTTAAAGGACGCATAGCTGGAAAATAGCGTATCATAATGGTAGCTTGTCCCCAGTGGTGCTAGAACTATCCCCCCTAGGTGATTAATTAACTTTCATTTTTCAATAATCAAATGTAAATTTGTCCATGAAAATGTATTTGAACAGCGGGGCTGTGTTTGCACCTCCTCTTGCCAAGCTTGCCACACCCCTGTCTTCAGTGCTAGTTGAGTTCCTTTTCCTGCTGGCCAACATATTCATTTCCCTTGCCAGTTCTTTCTGTCGGTGAAATTTGTGTTTTTGCCAGTATCACTGATCTGAGGCGTGGCTCATTTGGTCCAACTGCTCATTTGCAAAGACGGTCAGGGAACGGGCCAGAAGATAACATCATCGGGTCTAAAAGGATGTTTTCCTCCTCGGCCTGGGCCGCAGTCTCAGCCACTCGAGCCTCAGTGTTGTAAGAAGCGATCTAGGATCCCATAGGAATTTCAGAAAAGTGTGTTCAACCAGACAGGCAACACTTCCCCGCTCCTCGCATCCACCCACCTGATTCCTTGACTGGACTGACCATGGATTCGGTGTTCATTTCGGAGGAGTGTTTGTGCAGTGTGGGTGGGGCGGCATCGATGGAAGACCTTGAGGGAGCCCGGCCCAGGGGAGGGGAGAGAGGAGGGAGCTGTTTTCTTCCCTTTTGTGTGTACCCGGTGGAATTAACGTCTCCACTGTGTCTTTGCCTTATTCCAGAGGCCCTGGCACGAATACGAGCACAACTTCCAGATCATGTACAAAGTGGGAATGGGACACAAGCCACCTATCCCTGAGAGGATAAGCCCCGAAGGCAAAGACTTATTTTCTCACTGCCTGGAAAGTGATCCAAAGATGAGATGGTCAGCCAACCAGCTCCTGGATCATCCATTTGTCAAGGTTTGGCCACTTGTTCTTTACAGCGTGGATTGAGGGCTTTTTCCAGGATCGTTACTGCCGGTTAAGCCTACGGGGAAATCTCTGAAGTTTTCCAAAGCTCTGTCGGCCGATCGCGTGGCCTAGTCGAAACAGCAGGGGCCTGGGAATCAGAAGGACCTGGGTTCTAATTCTGGCTCTGCTTCTTCTCTGCTGTGTGACCTTGGGCAAGTCACTTCGCTTCCCTGTGCCTCCGTTATCTCATCTGTAAAATGGGGATTAAGACTGTGAGCCCTGTATGGGGCAGGGACTGGGTCTAACCTGATTTGGTTGCATCCACCCCAGCACTTAGTACAGTGCCCGGCACATAGTAAGCGCTTAACAAGTACCACAGTTGAAGGCAAGAATGAAAGATCATTAAAATCCTGCCTGTGGGAGGAATATGTTTTAGCTTAAGGCCATTAACTGGTGCAGTCACAATCACCAATCAAAGTGTTGTATTTATCGAGCACTTCATTCATTCATTCATTCATTTGTATTGAGTGCTTACTATGTGCGGAGCACTCTACTAAACGCTTGGGAAGTACATGTTGGCAACATAATCTGTTGGCAATTTATGTGCAGAGCACTGTACTATGCATTTGGGGGATTATTATACAGCAGAGTTGGCAGACCTGTTCCTTGTCCACAATGAGCTTACAGCCTAGGGAGGAAGTGAACTGGAAGTGACTTAAAAATCCCTACACTCTCGAATAATTCCATATACTCTGGTGATTTTAGTCACACGGTACCTCCCTTTGGTTTTATAGACAGTGGAGTCTAAGGCAGTAACAGCACTCAATCACTTTGCCCCCTCCTACTTTCCCAAGCACTGAGTACAGTGCTCTGCACACGATAAGCATTCAGTAAATATGATTGAGGAATCCCTATATTGAATTTCTCAGTTTCCCTCAAAATTGTTGAGTCTTCAGTTACAAGGAGAGTTATTTCCCCTTTCATTTAGCTGTGCTCTTAGCTAGATATGATGACTTGTGATTCCGTGGAGGCTGGAGGCTGAGAATGCCACCGCCAATCATCTCCCCTTGCCTAACTACATGGCTCCCAATCAGTACGAGTGGAGATGTAGTCCATTCAATCAATGGTATTTATCGAGCAGTTACTGTGGGCAGAGCACTGTACAAAGTGCTCGAGAGAGTATATGGTACACCAGAGTTGGTAGAAGCATTCCCTACCCACAACAAGCCTAACGTCGATTTTCTCTCATGCTTCCCCGTATGTTTGCACGGATGAAGAATCAATCAATCAATCAATCGTATTTATTGAGCGCTTACTATGTGCAGAGCACTGTACTAAGCGCTTGGGAAGCACAAATTGACAACATATAGAGACAGTCCCTACCCAACAGTGAACTCACAGTCTAAAAGGATATGCACGGAGGAAGAATGAAGCTATTCAGTACGTAGACCCTTGTGTAAAGACTCCGATGGATTCTCCCAATCACTACTGTATGTAATATTTACATAAAGACTGTCAAGAAACAGTGTAAACATTTTTAACCTACGGTGACTGAAGACTGCACAGGTGACAAGCGTCACTTCTCCTGCTGCTCGTGTCTATTTGACTTTGGCACATGATGCTCATATGATCGTGTCTGCAAGTTTAAAAGAAGGAAGTGCCATTACTACTGTACACGGACCATTACCTTTTTCTCATCCTCTCCGTTTCTCACCTGACTGAGAACTGTAATTATTAATGTGTAGTATTTTTTGGTGACCTTTCTAGGTTCGAAAGAAATTGTAGTGTTATCTGGCTTTCTGGATCTTGTTTTTTAATCTCCGATTTGTTGAGTGCACTGACTGTGAACTTTTTCTCCTTTTTTTGGCCTGCTTCGGATTTGTTATGCAAAAAGGCTCATTGATGGAATTGGACAAAATGTTTTTTTTTTTCTCAATAAATGGTTTATTTTAGGAAGTTTGGGTAATGCTATTGTTCTTAATGTTTGCATTCTTATCATTTTGGAGCCGTAGAGTCTGTCGGATAACCGATACATTGTGTAGCTTTTATTCATGACCTTCCTCAACTCAGATAGCATTATCTAAAAGTGAAACGGATCGAATCAGATACAAAATCTTTCTTGGAGTGAGAGGTTCTTTGTTTTTCTTGCTTGCTTACAAAAATAAACAAAAACCAACAAACGGGTGTCGAGAGAACGGTTCCATTTTCAGAGACTTTAAGCGGACATTGGACTTTTATGCAATAGGGTCCTCTTCTACTCATTTCATAGGTCTTTAAAATAATGAATTTATCAGTTGACTAATGCCAACAATAGATCTGACCTACAAATTAGACATAATATCTGTGATTGCTAAATACCTAGAGGGGGTAAGTATATTTTGAATTTGGGGAATTCAAATGCTTGGGCAAAGGAGCATCAAAGCTTCGTTGGGTTTTTCCAGTGGCTAAGTGGAAAGAACAATCAAAGAGTGCTTCAACCCCTGGGCTAACGATAATTTCTTTTCTGAATGCTCCAATGAGAACGATAGCATGATGATGATGGTATCTGTTGAGGGCTTAGTAGATGTCAAGGACCTTTCTAAGCTCTGAGCACAGTTCTAAGCACTGAACACTGTTAAACCTTTATTCCAGTAAGATGACCTTCAGAGGCTTTCCGCAGCAAAGGTAAGCAGAACTGCTAGAACAAAGCACAGTCGCGCCAACAACAGAACTGTTTGTTCCTGTTTGCCCCTCTTTCCACATGCCTTCCTTTTCCAGGTTTCTCAGTCCCCAGATCTGGGTCAGCAATGCCATAATACTAATAATGCTATTTAACTGCTTTCCGTGTGCCAAATTTTGTAGTAAGTTCTGGAGTAGCAGATAAAATAATTATTACGGTACTTGTTAAGCCCTTAATATGTTCCAAGCACTGTACTAAGCACTGCCATTGTTGTGATGATAATTCTTATTATGGTACTTAATAAGAATGGCATTTATTATGCACAAAGCACTGTTCTGAGCACTGGGGAGGTTACAAGGTGATCAGGTTCTCCCACGGGGGCTCACAGTCAATCCCCAATTTACAGATGAGGGAACTGAGGCGCAGAGCCGTTAAGTGACTTGCCCAAAGTCACACAGCTGACAGTTGGCAGAGCAGGGATTTGAACCCATGACCACTGACTCCAAAGGCCGTGCTCTTTCCACTGAGCCACGCTGCTTCTCTAAGTCCTTTAAGTGCTTATTATGTACCCACCACTGTGCTAAGTCCTACAGTAGATACAAAAGTACTTGTTAAGCCGATAATATGTGCCAAGAGGTGCACTAAGCGCTGAGATAGGTGTAATAATAAGAATAATTATGGTACTTAACTGCTTTTTATGTGCCAAGCACTGGGGTAGATAATGATAATGATAGTACTTGTTAAAGTATTTTTAAAAAGAAAGGGAAGCAGAGAGGTGACTATCCTGGACAACAAGGAAGCCCTTGGAACTTTGAACACATAAAGGGTTGCTTTCCTCATGTTGTGATTGGGTTTTTCTGATCTCCATTTTGTTTTCCCATCCCTTCCTCCCATCCCTTTGTACACCCGTCTTCACGGAAGAAGAATGCCCGCCAAAACTTCCCACCACAAAACCTGCCTAACAAAAGGCCTCCCCCACCCTGACCTGCCTGACAAAAGCCCTCCCCCACCCTGTTCAGGGCCGTTTATGACCCCAAGCGAAAATTAACCAATTGCAAGCCTCTGTTTCTGTAAACTTTACACTGCTTCGCAACTCCTGACCGTTAGCCTTGCATTTTGTGCCTTTATAAACCCCGGCCCTACCCCTGATCGGGGCTGCTTGATCTGGGTTCCTGGCCCCTTGCAGCCGCGCGCTAATAAAATCCACTTCTAAATTACTGCCTGGGTCTCACTCGCTGATTCTCGGCATAACATTTGGAGGCCCCAGCGAGATTCACGGTGTCCCGTGTCACCGTGGAGACCCAACCTGGGAGGACATCGGCCTCACGGGAAGGAGACCATTCTGCTGTGACTTCTAGGGGGGCCGGCCCCTGAGACGTTCCAGGGCCCCGGAACTCAAGGCTGAGAGGTCTAAACTGTCCCCTGACGCCGACTGAACCTCATTTCGGCCTGGTGGATCCTGGGATCGGCAACGATCAACAACTTCCGGAGGTAAGCTGGTTTCTGTTTTTTGGAGGGAATGAGTGCCGGACGCGGCAGTTAGCGCTTTGCACCTCGATTCCCCGGGCACCCCAAGACGTTGGGTCACTGCCCGATTCTGGTTCTGATTCTGATTCCGCGGTTGTCTATGAATCTGTTCTATATGTGGAAGCGTTGCCTTTAGGAAATTCTGTTTTACGATCGTCTGTCTGAAACCTCCTCGCTCACAGACCGCCAGGCAGGTTTCCACCTGGATCGGGGACGAATATCTTCAGGGCAACTTCTCCAATGTCTACTGGAAGGATGTGTTCGCCTCCAGGTTGTTGTTTGTTTGTGTCTCTGTGTTGTATGAATGGGAGGTTCAGCCAGCACGCCAGAAACGCCTTTGAACTGTATGCTCAGTCACTTTAAAAAAGGATACCGGGATGGGTATGATTATGGGATTACCCTAAAGAAACAGAAGCTCATTCTATTTTGCATGAATGAGTGGCCCACCTTCGGGTTGGGGTGGCCCCCTCAGGGTAGTTCTGATAAGCAAATTGTAAACAAGGTTTGGAGAATTGTGACTGGGACCCCTGGCCACCCCGATCAGTTCCCCTATATTGACGTTTGGCTGGACCTCATTACCCACCCCCCTCCCTGGTTGAAAAACTGCTCCCTGAAAAGGGGCATCCGAGTTCTTTTTGCCCAACCTAAAAAAGGGCCCCCTTCCAGGGACACCCCCCCAAAAAAGTCCTCCAGGAGTCCTAGGAGGATGATCTTCCCCCTCCTTGTAACCCGGGCGCCCTTCGGGACGTCCCGCAGTTTGAGAGCCCGCCCTGGACTCTCAGAGAGAGTCGAGTGGCATAGGCCCCATTAAAGGTACCCAGATTCGAGTATTGGGATGGACCTCCAAAATATGGACGGGGGAGGTTACTTATTGTTGTACGTGTTTCCATAAGCGCTTAGTACCGTGGTCAGTGCACGGTTAAAGTTCTCTAGATACTAGAAAGTGACGGGAGTGTCTGTTTGACTTGAGGAAACGAAGGTGGGAAAAGGAAAAATCTCAGTCAAAACCGAGTGGTGGGAAGTCCCTCCCGGAAATTCCGGAAGGCAGTCCGATGAACTTTCAAAGTATAAGAGAAAAGAGAAGAAATTAATTATAAAAATTATTATTAAATAATTACATATTACTGCCTAACTTGGGCTGGCGCCCACCTCGGAGGGAACGTCTTCTGGCCAGAGTACGGATCCTCCGAGGACTGGGTTTGCCAAGAATTGAACATCTATGTAATTATGAGGGAACCCTGGAATGATGGGGAATTTGTGTATGCCGCAGTCTGGCGGCCGTCGGTGGGTAAATTTGTGCTGAAGGAAATAGATGAGAAGAAAGATAGAGGGGGAAGAAAGAGAAAAACCGGCACACCAAAGTGATGTTGCAGACTCCAAAACAACAGGAAAAGCAAAGAAAGATTATGATATAAATCGTGCAGATGGTGGCAAAGTTGATCATGACTTGTTACACCTGCGGCCGGCAGGGGCATATGAAAAGAGAGTGTCCTCAGAGGGAAAAAGAAAAGAGTTCTAGGTACATGAAGGAAAAGGGAAGGTGAAAAAATTGCAGTTGAAGGAAATTGTCTGCTCAGGCATCTACACCCTGCGAAGCAGGTGTCCCATAAGGGGGGAATGAGGGGTGGAAAGATTGCCTCTGAAGGAAATTGTATGTGTATGAAAGTTAGAGTAAGTGTGTGTGAAGGAGAAAGAGAAGGGACAGGAGATAATTTTAGTAATTCCTTCGTGGACGGGGAAGACTAGGGGGATCAGGAGCCCATAGAACAAGCCCACCCTGAGCCCTTGACAAATTTGAAGGTGGGCAGAGAAAAACAAGATTAACAATGTTATATCTTTGATAGGCACGGGCGCTACCCGATCGTCTCTAACCAGACTGCCGATTGGGGCCAGAACCGAGAGGGAAATCATTAGGATCTCGGGGGTGCAGAGGGAGAACTTCTTTGTCCCTGTTACAGAGACCTTAGAACTAGAATACCTAGGGTCAAACTTCTCGGAAAAATTCCTGATCATACCCGAAGCCGGGGTAAACTTGTTGGGAGGGCTCTTAACCTCGGCGGGAAAAACCATTAAAAATAAGGAGATTTTGTCTTTACTAGACGCAGTCTGGATGCCGGCCCGGGTGGCCAGCATCCATCGCCCCAGGCACCAGCACGGGGACTCACCCGAGGCCACTGGCAATCAGGCGGCAGATGAGGCTGCCCGAGAGGCGGCAAAGTCCCCTCCCGGCGTTGCCCCCTTATGCCCTGTTTTTGACCCTAATGATACACCGGCCCCTCACTACTCCCCCTCGGATGATTCCTTCGCAAAACAAAAAGGGGGGACTAGAGACGGGTCAGGATGGTGGGTCCTTCCAGAGGGAAGAATTTTTGTCCCTGAGGCAGTAGGGAGAGAATGGATCACATGGCTACACCAGATCACCCATCTGGGGGCACGAAAGATGGGCTTGTTGTTGAGAGATAGGTACTTTATCCCACACTTGGACAGCCCCTTAGCTAGCATAACCACTCGGTGTGGAACATGAGCACAGGTAAATGCGAAGCAGGGGAAGGCTGCTCCCTCAGGAGTCAGATTGCCGGGATTGCAGCCAGGAGAAAACTGGGAGGTAGACTTTACAGAGGTGAAACCCCCCGCGGCAGGCTATCGATACCTCCTGGTATTTGTTGACACTTTTAAGGGTGGGTAGAAGCTTTCCCAGTTAAACACGAAACAGCCATGGTAGTGGTGAAAAAGATTCTAAATGAACTTCTCCCGCGATTTGGTCTCCTACTGGGACTCGGGTCTGAAAATGGTCCAGCATTCATAGCCAAAGTGTCCCAAGGCATAGCCAAAGCTTTAGGAATAGAATGGAAATTACACTGTGCCTATCAACCACAGAGTTCAGGTCAGGTAGAAAGGACCGACCGAACTCTTAAGGAATTCCTCACCAAACTGGTCCTTGAAACTCAGGAAAATTGGGTCATGCTCCTCCCACTGGCCCTACTCCGAAGCCGATGTACCCCCAATAAGTCGGGTCTCGCACCTTTTGAGATTCTGTTTGGTAGACCCCCGCCAATCCTCCCTCTAATCAGGGAGGAACTCAGGGCGGAGGTTACTAATTCTTCCTTGATTAAGTTCCTGCAGGGTCTCCAGAAGACACAGGGAACACTCCTGAAATCTGTCCGAAACGCCCTGCTGGGGACTCGGTCCTGGTCAAGAAATTCACTGCCTCCGGCTTGGAGCCTAAGTGGAAGGGCCCTTACACCGTCGTCCTGACCACGCCAACAGCCGTCAAGGTTGACTCCGTTCCTGTCTGGCTCCATCAGTCGAGTGAAACCTGCCGCGGCCCCGACATGGAAGGCGGAAGCACAGGCCGACCCCCTAAAGCTAAGACTCTCCCGCATTTCCTCCTCCTCGCCTCCCTAATGACCCCCTCTCCCTCTATGTCATTCAACCCTCATGCCCCAAAACCCAAAAACACCTGGACGATTAAGAAGGGGGATCAGGTACTCTGGACATTCTATGCAGAAGAAGGTACATGGACACATAACCAAGGTTTGAATGATGGCCGTTATTTCCGGTTGGATTAATGCTCTCTCTTCCCCACCTCGATCAGAGGCGCTTCCCCTTGTAGTAATCCGTTTTCTGAAGTAAGAATGTGCCCAGGGGTCCTTACAGATGGCTTGGATGCCAGTTGCCTGGATAGGTCGTCCCATTTCTTCCCGAAATGCGCCTGTGTGACCGCCACTGTAGTATCTTCGTTCCGCGGGGCAGCTTGCGGGGCCAAAGAGGGCCGCGCGGGGATGGATCCGCACTTGACTATCCAGAAGGACCCAACCCCCGGATCCACAACCTTGTTTCTCACCCTTCGCAACCCTGAGAGTAGGTTCTGGAATACTCCCCATTCGTGGGGCATGAGATTAGATGGCAGAAATAGGGCCTGGGTGGACCCTGGGATTATCTTTACCATTGCTAAGCAATTCCCCGTAACATCCTACTTGCCAATCGGCCCCCTTGGGGAATTAGCTCTGCCCCCAAAATCCTCCCCAGACCTCGGGCCCCGTCCTCCACTGTCCAGTCCTTACCTCGGGCCCCGTCCTCCACTGTCCAATCCCATCAGACACCCGCCGGGGCAATTGGCTCTCAAGAGCCAGGTGAGGGGGAGCCCTCCAGCCAAGAACCCCCTCATCCTTCAGTCATGGGCCTCTTACGAGCCGTTTATGGGGTGGTCAACTCCACTCGACCAGACCAGGGCCCGAGCTGTTGGCTATGCATGGATGCCCAGCCTCCATACTATGTTGGAGTGGTTATCAACACCTCTGTCTCCCCCACCTCCGATTCTGACAACTGTGAGTGGGACCAGCCCAGGTTGACTCTTGGGGATGTCCAGGGCTCTGGTATTTGCTTGATCTCGGATAACACGAACCTCCACGCTTCCCCATACTCGCCTGTCTGCTCCCTTAATGTGATGGTCCAATTCTCCTCCGGTCCTGCTTACTTCCCCGCCCCACCGGGCACCTGGTGGGCATGTTTGGATGGGATCACTCGATGTGTTTCAGCTTGAGTTTTCCTTGCTCATCCCGGTGGCCCTCTCTGTGTGCTAGTCTCCATCATCCCCAGAGTGTCCTTGTTGCCTGGCGCCGACGGTTGGGACTATTTTTCCCGAGGGATGATTTGTCCCTCCGTCATAAACGTGCCGCCCCGCTGCTCATCCCCATTCTAGTGGGGTTAGGTTTAGCGGGCTCTGCTGCCCTAGGCACCACCACACGTATCCGGGGAGAGGCTAGTTACAGAGAGCTCAGTGCCCAGGTGGATATTGATCTCAGCCACCTTGAGCACTCCATTTCCACACTGGAATGCCAGGTAGACTCCATGGCGGATATGGTCCTCCAGAACCGGAGAGGATTGGACCTGTTGTTTCTGCAACAGGGTGGCCTCTGTGCCGCCTTGGGAGAGGCCTGTTGCTTTTATGCAAATAATTCCGGAGTTGTTCAGGAGAGCCTCTCTCTGGTCCGAAAAAATCTAGCAGACAGACAACAGGAGCGGGAGGGGACCGAGAACTGGTATCAGAGTCTTTTTCGGACGTCCCCGTGGTTAACCACTCTAGTGTTTGCCCTGGCAGGTCCCTTGCTCCTCCTTACAGTTGCTCTGCTCGGTGGACCCTGCTTAGTGAATCACCTTCTTGAGTTTGTTAAATCCCGCATTAACTCTGTAAAACTGCTGCTGGTTAAGGAACTTCCCTAGATGATGCCCCCGTCCATCGTGTGTCAAGGGTTTGACACCTTACTAAAAGAAGTGGGGAAAATGTTGTACTCTCTGTACCCAGAATCCCCCGAGGCCACATCCTGCACCATGGCCTGCCCCACTCCATTTTCCTTGCCGCCATTTCATGGAATAAGCAATCAGCATATGGCCTGAAGCGATAACACGGGTGACTTTTCTGGAAGCGATAACACGGGTGACATTCCTGCGAAAAGTCACATATGGCCTGGGGAGACAACGCCACGCCCAGTCTTGTGACTTCCTGAGAAGTAAACAAAGCGCTAGTTTAACTTCTGTAATTTTCCGCTTGCACATCTATGGTGAATACGCGTTTCGCGCCTTTATAAACCCCGGCTCTATCCCTGACCGGGGCTGCTTGATCTGGGTTCCTGGCCCCTTGCAGCCGCACGCTAATAAAATCCACTTCTAAATTACAACCTGGGTCTCATTCGCTGATTCTCAGCACAACAGTGCCTCAGTTAACTCATCTGTAAAATGGGGATGAAGACTATGTTCCAAGCACTTAGTACAGTGCTCTGCCCACAGTCAGCCCTCGTTAAATACAACTGAATGAGTGAATGAATGTGGAACAGACTCTGTGTCCAGTCTCATTCATTTCATTCATTCAATCGTAATCATTGAGCAGTTACCGTATGCAGAGCACTGTACTAAGCGCTTGGGAAGTACAAGTTGGCAACATGTAGAGACGGTCCCTACCCAACAGTGGGCTCGCAGTCTAGAAGGGGGAGACAGAGAACAAAATAAAACATATTAACACAATAAATATCTATCCCAGTACTTAAAACAGTGTGTGGTACATAATAAGTGCTTAACAAATACCACAATTATTAATATTAGGCAGGTTTCAATCCAACAACAGTCAATCAACAGTATTTACTAAGCACTTTCCCTGTGTCAAGCACTGTACTGAGCAACTGGAAGCATCCACTAGAGTGAGTAGATACAATCCCTGCCCTCAAAGGGCTAAGGAGCCAGCAAGTTGCCACCTGGGTTTCCTTTCAGCCTTAATTGGCAACTCTCTGAGACCTGGGCAAGCGGGGACATGGAAAGTTGGGAGCCATCACTCCATCACCCTCTTCGCCCCCATGGATCGGCCTCTACGCCCATGCTCCAGAACGGTTCCGCTTCCCCTGGTTTGTAGTGATTTAATCTCCTGGTGAATTTAAAATGAAAAACAATGGGTATAAATTGTGTCCAGTGCCTTATCGGTACTCGTCAGGGGACAGACTGGCCGAGACCTGGGCTGACGGGCATAAAATGGGCAAGACCTGGGGATCTTGGCTGAGGGGAGAGGCCGGGTGGCCTAAGGGTAGAGGGGACTGTGAACTCAGTGTTTGACACATATTAGGTGTCTAACAGATACCATTGAAAAAAGATAAAAGGATAAACACCTTGCCTTGTCCCAAGCCAGGTGCTGGCCATCTCGATGGATAATAATAATAATAATAATAATAACAATAATATCAATAATAATAATGATAGCATTTATTAAGCGCTTACTATGTGCAAAGCACTGTTCTAAGTGCTGGGGAGGTTACAAGGTGATCAGGTTGTCCCATGAGGGGCTCACAGTCTTGATCCCCATTTTACAGATGAGGTAACTGAGGTACAGAGAAGTTAAGTGACTTGCCCAAAGTCACCCAGCTGACAATTGGCGGAGCCAGGATTTTGAACCCGTGAACTCTGACTCCAAAGCCCGGGCTCTTTCCACTGAGCCATGCTGCTCGGACTAATGATATTTAGGGTATTTGTTTAGTGCTTACTATGAGCCAAGCACTGTTCTAGGTGCTGGGGAAGATACAAGGTAATCAGGTTGTCCTCCGTGGGGCTCACAGTCTTAATCCCTATTTTACAGATGAGGGAACTGAGGCACTTTATTTTGTTAATATGTTTTGTTTTGTTCTCCGTCTCCCCCTTCTAGACTGTGAGCCCACTGTTGGGTAGGGACCGTCTCTATATGCTGCCAACTTGGACTTCCCCAAGCGCTTAGTCCAGTACTCTGCACACAGTAAGCGCTCAATAAATACGATTGAATGAATGAATGAATGAATGAATGAACTTGCCCAAAGTCACACAGCTGACAAGTGGCAGAGCTGGGATTAGAACCCATGACTTCCAGCTCCCAAGCCTGGGCTCTTTCCACTAAGCCACGCTGCTGCTTCACAGAAGTGGAAATTTTCCATGATGTGCTGGAGATAATCCATAAGCAGGGTGTGTTTGTCTACGTTCTTCTTGACCAAAGTGTAGTGAAGCTGTTTAGTGAGTTAAGCAATAGCACTCAGATCCTGGATATCCACCTCAAGGTCTGAAGTTGCTGGGGCCTGTCCCCAGTTCTGGGCCTAACACTTGAACTTTTTTTAATGGTGTTTATTAAGTGCTTACTGTGTGCCAGAAACTGTTCTTCTCACTGAAGAAGATACAAGCTCATCAGGTTGGACACAGTCCCTGTCCTATATGGGGCTCAAACTCTTCATTCCTGTTTATTAAGCACTTTCTATGTGCCAGAAACTGTTCTTCCCACTGAGGAAGATTCAAGCTCATCAGGTTGGACACAGTCCCTGTCCTATATCAGGCTCACAGTCTTCACTTCTGTTCTACAAATGAGGTAACTGACCCCAGAGAGGTGAAGTGTCTTGCCCAAGATCACCCCGAAGACAAGCGGCAGAGCCAGAATTAGAACTCAGGTCCTTCTGACTTCCAGGCGCCGGTTCTTTCAGCTCTCCCCCTCCAGCTTTTCCTTATTCTTCTCCCCATATGTCCCAGTTTCTGTGTTTCATTCTTCGCAAGTAGGTGGCTTCAAGGGAAGCAGTGCGGTCTAATGGATAGAGCACAGGTTTGGGAGTCAGAAGGATCTGGGTTCTAATCCTGACTCTGCCAACTTGACTGGTATGTGTCTTGGGGCACTTCACTTCTCTGTGGCTCAGTTCCCTCATCTGTAAAGTCAATCAATTGCACTCATGAAGCACACACTTAGTAAAATAATAATAATAATGATGGCATTTATTAAGCGCTAACTATGTGCAAAACACTGTTCTAAATACTGGGGAGGTTACAAGGAGATCAGGTTGTCCCACTGGGGGCTCACAGTCTTAATCCCCATTTTACAGATGAGGGAACTGAGGCCCAGAGGAGTGAAGTGACTTGCCCAGTCACACGGCTGACAATTGGCAGAGCCAGGATTTGAACCCATTACCCCTGACTCCAAAGCCCGTGCTTTTTCCACTGAGCCACGCAGCTTCTCTAAAATGGGGATGAAGACTGTAAACCCCATGTGGGACATGGACTTTGTCTCACCTGATTACTCCAGCCCTTAGTACAGTGTCTGACATATAGTAAGCGCTTAACAAATACCACACATTGTTCTGCTGGGGCTGGTTATCTCCTGAGGAGATAACGAGGCCTTCCCTGACTAAGCCCTCATTTTCTCTTCTCCCACTCCCTTCTGCATCACCCTGATCTGCTCCGATTATTCACCCCTCCGTCAGCCCTACATCACTCATATACACATCCTGTAAGACTGTGAGCCCACTGTTGGGTAGGGACTGTCTCTATATGTTGCCAACTTGTACTTCCCAAGCGCTTAGTACAGTGCTCTGCACACAGTAAGCGCTCAATAAATACGATTGATTTATTGATTATTGATATCCATAATTTATCGATTTATATGAATGTCTGACTCCCACTCTAGATTGTAAGTTTTTTGTGGGCAGGGAATGTGTCTCCCGATTTTGTTCTATCAGATTCTCCCAAGTGCTCAGTACAGTGCTCTCTATAAAGTGCTCAATAAATACGATCGATTGAACTGAGAGAAGGCAAGATTCTCCATCGTTGTCCACTATTCCGTCGAGCATCGAGACAGAACGTTTCTATCCTGAGTGTGGCAGGAGCGATGGACTGGGCCAAATCCGGCAGGAAATAATCTGGGCGAATCCAGGAGAAGTTCATGACCTCAGAATGGAGATACGTCATGTCTGGATCACACCAGAGAGTTCAACACCCTTCTACCTCCCTGAGCCTTTGTCAGTAGGGAGGAGCTTGAGAGCGGGTGTGTGGTGGCCAGGGCTTCTAGACTGGATGCCCTTGTCCATATTTACTATTCTATTTATTTTGTCAATGATGTACATCTAGCTTTACTTCTATTTACTCTGATGACTTGACACCGGACCACATTTTGTTTTGTTGTCTGTCTCCCCCTTCTAGACTGTGAGCCCGTTGTTGGGTAGGGACCATCTTTATATGTTGCCAACTTGTACTCCTCAAGCGCTTAGTACAGTGCTCTGCACACAGTAAGTGCTCATTAAATGCGATTGAATAAATGAATGAATGGAAGCTCCTTAGGGGAAGGGAATGGGTCTGCCAACTCTGCTGTATTGGCCTCTCCCAAGTACTTAGGACAATGCTCTGCACACACTAACCACTCAATAAATGCCATTGATTGAGTGATATACACTGTCCCTCTAGCCTGTAAGCTTGTTATGGGCAGGGAACGTGACCGCTGACTCACTTGTAGTGTTCTCTCCCAAGTGCTCAGTACAGGGCAGGGAACGTCTGCTAATTCAGTTGTAATAATAATGATAGCATTTACTAAGTGCTTACTATGTGCAAAACACTGTTCTAAGCGCTAGTGAGGTTACAAGGTGATCAGGTTGTCATCATCATCATCATCATCAATCATATTTATTGAGCGCTTACTGTGTGCAGAGCACTGTACTAAGCGCTTGGGAAATACAAATTGGCAACATATGTAGACAGTCCCCACCCAACAGTGGGCTCACAGTATAAAAGGGGGATACAGAGAAGAAAGCCAAACATATTAACAAAATAAAATAAATAGAATAGATATGTACAAGTAAAATAAATAAATAAATAAATAGAGTAACAAATATGTACAAACGTATATACATATATACAAGTGCTGTGGGGAAGGGAAGGAGGTAAGATGGGGAGGATGGAGAGGGGCATGAGGGGGAGAGGAAGGAAGGGGCTCAGTCTGGGAAGGCCTCCTGGAGTAGGTGAGCTCTCACTAGGGCCTTGAAGGGAGGAAGAGAGCTAGCTTGGCGGATGGGCACAGGGAGGGCATTCCAGGCCCGGGGGTTGACGTGGGCAGGGGGTCGATGGTGGGACAGGCGAGAACGAGGTACGGTGAGGAGATTAGAGGCAGAGGAGCGGAGGGTGTAGGGTGGGCTGTAGAAGGAGAGAAGGGAGGTGAGGTAGGAGGGGGGGGAGGTGATGGAGAGCCTTGAAGCCCAGGGTGAGGAGTTTCTGCCTGATGCGCAGATTGATTGGTAGCCACTGGAGATTTTTGAGGAGGGGAGTAACATGCCCAGAGCGTTTCTGGACAAAGACAATCCGGGCAGCAGCATGAAGTATGGATTGAAGTGGGGAGAGACATGAGGATGGGAGATCAGAGGGAAGGCTGATGCAGTAGTCCAGACCGGATAGGATGAGAGCTTCAATGAGAAGGGTAGCACTGTGGATGGAGGGGAAAGGGCGGGTCTTAGCAATGTTGCGGAGCTGAGACCGGCAGGTTTTGGTGACGGCTTGGATGTGAGGGGTGAACGAGAGAGCGGAGTCGAGGATGACACCAAGGTTGCGGGCTTGTGAGACGGCAAGGATGGTAGTGCCGTCAACAGAGATGGGAAAGTCAGGGAGAGGGCAGGGTTTGGGAGGGAAGACAAGGAGTTCAGTATTCGACATGTTGAGCTTTAGGTGGCGGGCAGACATCCAGATGGAGATGTCCTGAAGGCAGGAGGAGATGCGAGCCTGGAGAGAGGGGGAGAGAGCAAGGGCAGAGATGTAGATCTGGGTGTCAGCAGCGTAGAGATGATAGTTGAAGCCGTGGGAGTGAATGAGGTCACCAAAGGAGTGTGTAGAGATCGAGAACAGAAGGGGACCAAGCACTGAACCTTGGGGAACCCCCACAGTAAGGGGATGGGAGGGGAAGGAGGAGCCTGCAAAAGAGACTGAAAATGAACGACCGGAGAGATAAGAGGAGAACCAGGAGAGGACGGAGTCTGTGAAGCCAAGGTCAGATAGCGTGTTGAGGAGAAGAGGGTGGTCCACAGTGTCGAAGGCAGCTGAGAGGTCGAGGAGGATTAGTATAGAGTATGAGCTGTTGGATTTTGCAAGCAGGAGGTCATTGGTGAGGTGACCAATGACCTTTGAGAGGGCAGTTTCCGTGGAATGTGGGGGACGGAAGCCAGACTGGAGGGGGTCGTGGAGAGTGTTGTTGTTGAGGAATTCTAGGCAGCGCGTGTAGACAACACGTTCAAGGAGTTTGGAAAGGAATGGTAGGAGGGATATGGGGCGATAACTAGAAGGTGAGGTGGGGTCAAGAGAGGTATTTTTAGGATGGGAGAGACATGGGCATGCTTGAAGGCAGAGGGGAAGGAACCAGTGGAGAGAGAGTGGTTGAAGATGGAAGTTAAGGAGGAGAGAAGGGATGGAGCGAGAGATTTCATGAGATGAGAGGGAATGGGGTCAGAAGAACAGGTGGCCGGAGTAGCTCTTGAGAGGAGGGATGAGAGCTCCTCTGAGGATACTGCTGGGAAGGATGGGAGAGTAGTAAAAGGTGTTGAGAGCCAGGGGGTTGGAGAAGGTGGGGAAGAGACTTTGGGGAGGTCGGACCTGATGGATTTAATTTTGTCAATAAAGTAGGAGGCCAGATCGTTGGGGGTGAGGGAAGGAGGAGGGGGAGGAACCGGGGGCCTGAGAAGGGAGTTGAATGTACGGAAGAGGTGGCGGGGGCGATGGGCGTGGGTGTCAATAAGGGAGGAGAAATAGTTTTGTCTGGCAGGGGAGAGGGCTGAGTTAAGGCAGGAAAGGATAAACTTGTCCCACGGGGGGCTCACAGTCTTCATCCCCGTTTTACAGATGAGGTAACTGAGGCCGAGAGAAGTGATGTGACTTGCCCAAAGTCACACAGCTGACGAGTGCTGGAGCCGGGCTTTGACACAAGGACTGTAAGCTCACTGTAGGCAAGGAACATCTCTGTTTTATTGTTGTTTTGGACTCTCCCAAGAACTTAGTACGGTGCTCTGCACACGGCAAGTGCTCAAAAAATAAAACTGACTGACCCTAAATCGGTTATAGGCCCGACTCTCCCATCTGTGCTGAGGGGAGGGGAAAGGAACCTACCTTGATAATGATATTAAGCCTCAGGGAGGAGATGGAATTGGCCTCAGCGCCTCTCAGAGGGGCTATCTAGGTGAAAACACACATTTTTAGGGCCACATAAGTAGACCGGAGATTAGCGCACAAGCCTGTCAGTCAGGCCATGGGTTCTCATCACCCTTCGGCCATTTGTCTGCTGTGTGACCTTGAGCAAGTTAACTTCTGGGTGCCTCAGTTCCTTTATTTATAAAATGGGGATTAAGACGGTGAGCCCTATGTGGGACAGGGACTGTGTCCAACTCGATGATCTTGTCCCTCCCTTGAGCATAAAAACAGTGCCTGGCACACAAGCGCTTAATACCATTATTATTATTCCCCAATTCCATCTAAACACATGTCTTTTCCCCCCCACTCCACCCCCACACTCCTTTGATAGCCTCCATTTTCCCACCCCTTCCGCCAGCATTCACTGATTGAGCCCCCCTCCTTTCATTCATTCCTCCCTGCTTCCCTCCTTCTCCTTTCCATTTCAACTTTGCCCTGGGCAGGAAGGTGAAGTTTGGGGGATTTTGAGTGGGCCAGTTTACAGGATTGCCTTAGTCAGTAAGCTCTAAATGGGATCCGTTTGCTTTGTTGGCCTTGCCCTCGTTATCGGTATCACTGGTCTTTTAGGGGAGGGCTTGGTATCTGTTTAGGGTGGGTTATTCTAGACACACACGATCAGAGCTTGAAGGAAACTGATAATTGAGAGACGTCACTGCTCCTGGTGAATAAGACTCCAGAGAGGAACAACTGTTGGGTTGGGAGATGGGATGAAAACGGAGGGGATGTGGCCTGTGAGCCTGGTGGTTTGTCCTCCTTTCCCCATCTTCTCCCAGGACAACCCAGCAGACACAGGGACCTGGAAAAGGTCCTTAGTGAGCCTTTTGTCGGATTGTATTCATTCATTCGATTGTATTTATTGAACGCTTACTGTGTGCAATCAATCAATCAATCAATCAATCGTATTTATTGAGCGCTTACTATGTGCAGAGCACTGTACTAAGCGCTTGGGAAGTACAAATTGGCATCACATAGAGACAGTCCCTACCCAACAGTGGGCTCACAGTCTAAAAGGGGGAGACAGAGAACAGAACCAAACATACCAACAAAATAAAATAAGTAGGATAGAAATGTACAAGTAAAATAAATAAATAAATAGAGTAATAAATATGTACAACCATATATACATATATACAGGTGCTGTGGGGAAGGGAAGGAGGTAAGACGGGGGGATGGAGAGGGGGACGAGGGGGAGAGGAAAGAAGGGGCTCAGTCTGTGAAGGCCTCCTGGAGGAGGTGAGCTCTCAGCAGGGCCTTGAAGGGAGGAAGAGAGCTAGCTTGGCGGATGGGCAGAGGGAGGGCATTCCAGGCCCGGGGGAGGACGTGGGCCGGGGGTCTATGGCGGGACAGGCGAGAGCGAGGTACAGTGAGGAGATTAGTGGTGGAGGAGCGGAGGGTGCGGGCTGGGCAGTAGAAGGAGAGAAGGGAGGTGAGGTAGGAGGGGGCGAGGTGATGGAGAGCCTTGAAGCCCAAGGTGAGGAGTTTCTGCCTGATGCGCAGATTGATCGGTAGCCACTGGAGGTTTTTGAGGAGGGGAGTAATATGTCCAGAGCGTTTCTGGACAAAGATAATCCGGGCAGCAGCATGAAGTATGGATTGAAGTGGAGAGAGACACGAGGATGGGAGATCAGAGAGAAGGCTGGTGCAGTAGTCCAGACGGGATAGGATGAGAGCTTGAATGAGCAGGGTAGCGGTTTGGATGGAGAGGAAAGGGCGGATCTTGGCAATGTTGCGGAGCTGAGACCGGCAGGTTTTGGTGACGGCTTGGATGTGAGGGGTGAATGAGAGAGCGGAGTCGAGGATGACACCAAGGTTGCGGGCTTGTGAGACGGGAAGGATGGTAGTGCCGTCAACAGAGATGGGAAAGTCAGGGAGAGGACAAGGTTTGGGAGGGAAGACAAGGAGCTCAGTCTTCGACATGTTGAGCTTTAAATGGCGGGCGGACATCCAGATGGAGATGTCCTGAAGGCAGGAGGAGATGCGAGCCTGGAGGGAGGGGGAGAGAGCAGGGGCAGAGATGTAGATCTGGGTGTCATCAGCGTAGAGATGATAGTTGAAGCCGTGGGAGCGAATGAGGTCACCAAGGGAGTGAGTGTAGATTGAGAACAGAAGGGGACCAAGCACTGAACCTTGGGGAACCCCCACAGTAAGAGGATGGGAGGGGGAGGAGGAGCCTGCAAAAGAGACTGAGAAAGAAGTGTGCAGAGCTCTGTAATAAGTGTTTGGGAAGTACGTGGCTCAGTGGAAAGAGCAGGGGCTTTGGAGTCAGAGGTCATGGGTTCAAATCCCAACTCCACCAGTTGTCAGCTGTGAGACTTTGGTCAAGTCACTTAACGTCCCTGTGCCTCAGTTACCTCATCTGTAAAATGGGGATTAAGACTGTAAGCCCCCCATGGGACAACCTGTTCACCTTGTATTCCCCCAGCGCTTAGAACAGTGCTTTGCACATAGTAAGCGCTTAACAAATTCCATCATTATTATTATTATTATATAGAGACAGCCCCTACCCAACAACAGGCTGCCTCAAGCACTTAGTACAGTACTCTGCACAGTTAGCACTCAATAAATACGATCGAATGAATGAATAAATGAATTCGTCCTGCCCTGGACTAAGGTCTCCTTTTCCCCCATCCTTTCCCCTCTCCTTCACCTATGCAATTGGATTTGTAACCTTCAAGGACCTTACTAAGTGTTTGGAAGGCTTTGATAGTTGTAACGCATATCCCCAAGACTTAACAAACAACGGAGGAGCCGGACATGAAAGGAAATTCGGGGAAGGAATGGAGTATATGGATTTGTATATGAGGCTTTTAATCCCCCTAAACTGCTGGCAGGAAGAAGTACCCTTCCCCTATAATAATCATTATCGGCCTATAATGCCCTCCTCCTCAAATCCACCAATCACACTTCTCCACTTCAAAGCCCTACTGAAGGCTCACCTCCTCCAGACTTTCCCGGACTAAGCTCCCCTTTTCCTCTCCTCCTCCTCCTCAACGCCCTAACTAGCTCTCTTTGCTCTCTACCCCCTCCCCGCCCACAGCACTTGGGTATAAATGGACATATTTATAATTCTATTTATTATTAATGATGTGTATATAGCTATACTTTAGCGCTTACTTTGCTGCTACTGCTACCTGTATTGATGTATATATGTTTGTACATATTTGTTACTCTATTTATCTATTTATTTATTTTACTTGCACATATTTATTCTATTTATTTTGTTTTGTTAGTTTGGTTTTGTTTTCTGTCTCCCCCTTTTAGACTGTGAGCCCACTGTTGGGTAGGGACTGTCTCCATATGCTGCCAATTTGTACTTCCCAAGCGCTTAGTACAGTGCTCTGCACACAGTAAGCGCTCAATAAATACGAATGATTGATTGATTGATTGATTGCTACTGATGCCTGTTTACTTGTTTTGATGACTGTCTCCCTCTTGTAGACTGTGAGCCCATTGTGGGCAGATTGTCTCTGTTGCTGAACTGTACTTCCCAAGCGCTTAGTACAGTGTTCTGCCCAGAGTAAGTGCTCACTAGCTATGATTAAATGAATGAACCATCTTGTCAGAAATACTGTTAGCTCCCTATAGAAGAGAGCCAGGAAGGTGGTGAAAAACAAGAAGAAATTCCATTAAGGGATATAGTCTTGGGGGACTGAAGCACATAGCATAGCAGTTAGCTAATCCCAAAGGCAATTCACACAATTGTCCCAGTAACTGCAGTTAAACTACTTTGTGTGCAAGGTTAATGCTAGCAATTTCATCCTTCAAGAAGCAACAGAAAAACACTTCTTTACCACCCCAAACATTTGTAGTCATCACAACCTTTCTGAGAATTGGCTAGCCTGCCGTAATTAGGTAGCATACAGAAAACTAGATAAAAGTATCCTGAAGCCTCACCTGGAAATGGATCTTTTCCTCACCTTGATTTCCTAAGAGATGTTTATTAAACGGTGAGAGTTCTCCAAGAGAAGTTACTAAAGGGTTAGAGTTCATGAACCTCATACAGGTTCATACATACATAATCAATGCATAATGATTAGCTGTGCGGAAAGAGCCTTAAGTGTTTCACTGACTTTCCAGAAAGCAGCTGATGGTAAAAGAAAAATAATAATAATAATAATAGCGGCATTTATCAAGCGCTTGCTATGTGCACGGCACTGCTCTATGCGCTGGGGAGGTGACAAGGTGATCAGGTTGTCCCACGGGGGGCTCACAGTCTTAATCCCCATTTTTACAGATGAGGGAAGTGAGGCACAGAGAAGTTAAGTGACTTGCCCAAAGTCATACAGCTGACAAGCGGCGGAATTGGGATTTGAACCCACGACCCCTGACTCCAAGGCCCACGCTCTTTCCACTGAGCCACGCTGCTTCTCTAAATAAGCAGCTGAGCTACTATGTCAGATGGTACCAAGAAGCGGCCTGGACATTAATTCCCCCCTCCTCCCCCCTACTTCCCCCAAACGTTATGGATAGCAATTGCTATTTGACATGTAAAACCTATCATGGGGTCGGTCATGTGTGTGGAAGGCAGGGAGGAGCTTCGTTTTCCTTCTAGGCTCTTCCTTCAAGCAAATACGGGAAGCAGGGTGACATAGTGGAAAGAGCACAGGCCTGGGAATCAGAGGACCAGGGTTCTAACCTCAGTTCTGACACTTACCTGCTGTGTGACCTTGGGGACATCACTTAACTTGTCTGTGCCTCGGTTCCTTCATCCTCAAAATGGGGATTCAATGACTGTGTTCCCTCATACTTAGAATGTGAGCCCCATGTGGAACCCAATTATTTTGTATCTATCCCAGCGGTAAGTACAGTACTTGGCACCTAGTAAGCGCTTAACAAATACCACAGTTGTTAGGTACCAAGAGGGTTAAAGGATCCTGTGAGGAAAGCAACCCTTTATGTTCAAAGTTCCAAGCGCTTCCTTGCTGTCCAGGATGGCAAGGATAGTCACCTCTCTGCTTCCCTTTCTTTTTAAAAATACTCTAAGTACTATCATTATCATTATCTACCCCAGTGCTTGGCACATAAAAAGCAGTTAAGTACTATAATTATTCTTATTATTACACCTATCTCAGCGCTTAGTGCACCGCTTGGCACATATTATCGGCTTAACAAGTACTATTGTATCTACTCTAGGGCTTAGCACAGTGGTGGTTACATAATAAGCACTTAAAGAACTTAGAGAAGCAGCGTGGCTCAGTGGAAAGAGCCCGGGCTATGGAGTCAGTGGTCATGGGTTCAAATCCCTGCTCTGCCAACTGTCAGCTGTGTGACTTTGGGCAAGTCATTTAACATCTCTGCGTCTCAGTTCCCTCATCTGTAAAATGGGGATTGACTGTGAGCCCCCGAGGGACAACCTGATCATCTTGTAACCTCCCCAGTGCTCAGAACAGTGCTTAGCACATAGCAAGTGCATAATAAATGCCATTCTTATTAAGTACCATAGTAAGATTATCATCACAACAATGGCAGTGCTTAGTACAGTGCTTGGAACATATTAAGGGCTTAACAAGTACCGTAATAATTATTTTATCTGCTACTCCAGAACTTACTACAAAATTTGGCACACGGAAAGCAGTTAAATAGCACTATTAGTATTATGGCATTGCTGACCCAGATCTGGAGACTGAGAAACCTGGAAAAGGAAGGCATGTGGAAAGAGGGGCAAACAGGAACAAACAGTTCTGTTGTTGGCGCGACTGTGCTTTGTTTTAGAAGTTCTGCTTACTTTTGCTGCTTACCTTTGCCTCTGAAGGTCATCTTACTGGAATAACGGTTTAACAGTGCTCAGTGCTCAGAACAGTGCTCAGAGCTTAGTACGGTCCTTGACGTCTACTAAGCGCTCAACAAATACCATCATCATCATGCTATCGTTCTCGTTGGAGTGTCAGGGCATTCAGAAAAGAAATTATCATTAGCCCAGGGGTTGAAGCACTCTTTGATTGTTCTTTCCACTTAGCCACTGGAAAAACCCAATGAAGAGTCACAGGAGCTTTGATACTCCTTTGCCCAAGCATTTGAATTCCCCAAATTCAAAATATACTTACCCCCCCTAGGTATTTAGCAATCACAGATATTATGTCTAATTTGTAGGTCAGATCTATTGTTGGCATTACTCAACTGATAAATTCATTATTTTACAGACCTACGAAACGAGTAGAAGAGGACCCTATTGCATAAAAGGTCCAATGTCCGCTGGCTCTGGAAAGAGCACCTTAAAGTCTCTGAAAATGGAACCATTCTCTCGACACCCGTTTGTTGATTTTTGTTTATTTTTGTAAGCAAGTAAGAAAAACCAAGAACCTCTCACTCCAAGAAAGATTTTGTATCTGATTCGATCCCTTTCACTTTTAGATAATGCTATCTGAGTTGAGGTAGGTCGTGAATAAAAGCTACACAATGTATCGGTTATCCGACAGACTCTACGGCTCCAGAATAATAAGAATGTAAACATTAAGAACAATAGCATTACCCAAACCTCCTTTAATAGACCATTTATTGAGAAAAAAAACCCCATCTTGTTCTTCAATTTCATCAATGAGCCTTTTTGCGTAACAAATCCGCAGCAGGCCAAAAAAAGGAGAAAATGTTCACAGTCAGTGCACTCAACAAGTCGGAGATTAAAAAACAAGGTCCAGGAAGCCTGATAACACTACAACTTCATTCGAACCTAGAAAGGTCACCAAAAAATACTACATATTAATAATTACAGTTCTCAGTCATGTGAGAAACGGAGAGGATGAGAAAAAGGTAATGGTCCATGTACAGTAGTAATGGCACTTCTACTTGAACATGCAGGCTTCTTTTAAACTTGCGGACACGATCATATGAGCATCATGTGCCAAAGTCAAATAGACACGAGCAGCAGGAGAAGTGACGCTTGTCACCTGTGCAGTCTTCAGTCATGGTAGGTTAAAAATGTTTACACTGTTTCTTGACAGTCTTTATGTAAATATTACATACAGAAGTGATTGAGAGAATCCATCGGAGTATTTACACAAGGGTCCACGTACTGAATAGCTTCATTCTTCATCCGTGCAAACCTACGGGGAAACATGAGAGAAAATCGACGTTAGGCTTGTTGTTGGCAGGGAATGCTTCTACCAACTTTGGTGTACTATATACTCTCTCGAGCGCTTTGTACAGTACTCTGCCCACAGTAACTGCTCGATAAATACCATTGATTGAATGGACTAAATCTCCACTTGTACTGATTGGGAGCCATGTAGTTAGGCAAGGGGAGATGATTGGCGGTGGCATTCTCAGCCTCCAGCCTCCACGGAATCACAAGTCATCATATCTAGATAAGAGCACAGCTAAATGAAAGGGGAAATAACTCTCCTTGTAACTGAAGACTCACCAGGTCTGAGGGAAACTGAGAAATTCAGCGTAGAGATTTCTCAATCGTATTTATTGAATGCTTATCGTGTGCAGACCACTGTACTCAGTGCTTGGGAGAGTAGGAGGGGGCAAAGTGAATGAGTGCTGGAACTGCCTTAGGCTCCACTGTCTATAAAACCAAAGGGAGGTACCGTGTGACTAAAATCACCAGAGTATATGGAATTATTCGAGAGCGTAGGGATTTTTAAGTCACTTCCAGTTCACTTCCTCCCTAGGCTGTAAGCTCATTGTGGACAAGGAACAGGTCTGCCAACTCTGCTGTATAATAATCCCCCAAATGCATAGTACAGTGCTCTGCACATAAGTTGCCAACAGATTATGTTGCCAGCTTGTACTTCCCAAGTGTTTAGTACAGTGCTCTGCACATAGTAAGCACTCAATACAATTGAATGAATGAAGTGATTGTGACTGCACCAGTTATGGCCTTAAGCTAAAACATATTCCTCCCACAGGCAGGATTTTAATGATCTTTCATTCTTGCCCTCAATTGTGGTACTTGTTAAGCGCTTACTATGTGCCAGGCACTGTACTAAGTGCTGGGGTGGATGCAACCAAATCAGGTTAGACCCCGTCCCTGCCCCACACAGGGCTCACAGTCTTAATCCCCATTTTACAGATGAGATAACCGAGGCACAGGGAAGAGAAGTGACTTGCCCAAGGTCACACAACAGAGAAGAGGCGGAGCCGGAATTAGAACCCAGGTCCTTCTGATTCCCAGGCCCCTGCTGCATCGACTGGGCCACGCGATCGGCCGACAGAGCTTTGGAAAACTTCAGAGATTTCCCCGTAGGCTTAACCGGCAGTAACGATCCTGGAAAAACCCCACAATCCACGCTGTAAAGAACAAGTGGCCAAACCTTGACAAATGGATGATCCAGGAGCTGGCTGGCTGACCATCTCATCTTTGGATCACTTTCCAGGCAGTGAGAAAGGAAGTCTTTGCCTTCAGGGCTTATCGTCTCAGGAATAGGTGGCTCGTGCCCCATTCCCACTTTGTACATGATCTGGAAGTTGTGCTCGTATTCGTGCCAGGGCCTCTGGAATAAGGCAAAGACACAGTGCAGATTTTATTTCCTCCGGATACACACAAAAGGGAAGAAAACAGCTCCCTCCTTTCTCTCATCCCTTGGACCAGGCTCCCTCAAGGTCTTCCATCGATGCCGCCCCACCCACACTGCACAAACACTCCTCCGAAATGAACACCGAATCCATGGTCAGTCCAGTCAAGGGATCAGGAGGGAGGAAGTGAGGAGGGGGGAAGTGTTGTTCGTCTGGTTGAGCACAGTTTTCTAAGATTCCTATGGGATCCTAGATCGCTTCTTACAACACTGAGGCTCGAGTGGCTGAGACTGCGGCCCAGGCCGAGGAGGAAAACATCCTTTTAGACCCGATGATGTTATCTTCTGGCCCGTTCCCTGACCGTCTTTGCAAATGAGGAGTTGGACCAAATGAGCCACGCCTCAGATCAGTGATACTGGCAAAAACACAAATTTCACCGACAGAAAGAACTGGCAAGGGAAATGAATATGTTGGCCAGCAGGAAAAGGAACTCTACTAGCACTGAAGACAGGGGTGTGGCAAGCTTGGCAAGAGGAGGTGCAAACACAGCCTCACTGTTCAAATACATTTTCATGGACAAATTTACATTTGATTATTGAAAAATGAAAGTTAATTAATCACCTAGGGGGGATAGTTCTAGCACCACTGGGGACAAGCTACCATTATGATACACTATTTTCCGGATATTCTTCCTGTAAGACAGAGGCTAAAGTTTGTTTCCCCACTGTGCAAGGTACTACAGGACTTCAGTCCCAGCTGTCAACTGAGTGACTACGGGTGGAGCAACTCAGACACAGACAGGCAGAAAAATGCCTCAAGTCACATTCCATAACCGTGGATTCAGTCAAGAGGACTTGAAAGCTTGCTGTGTGCAGAGCACTGTACTAAGTACTTAACTCTTGGATTATAGACACAGGTACATAAATCCAGCTGTCCTTCCTTTCCAACCAAGATTCTACCGATGGTAAGATCCTATCCATGTATGCAAAGGTGGCTGAAAAGCCCGCTGTGAGATCGCCATGCCTCTCTTCCAGGTTAAGATACTTGCTGCTCAGATGGGTCGGTCCCTGTCCGCTTTCAAACCCACCTGTACGAGTGCCTGATGAACTAGATGAGTCTGCCCAGGGATGAGCAGCAAATTTAGATTCTGGCTTTCGGTTTGCCCTCCGTGCCCTCAAGTGGAGAAATCCCAAATGCAACAGCACCTACTATACCGCCTCGCTTCCCTTAGCTGGGGTCAAGTGCTGACGTCAAGTAATGTCAAGTAATGTTGTCAAGTAATGACGACAATAACGGTAATGATACTAACAACAATCATAGTAAAAATAATATTATGATGGGCTGACACAAGTGGTTTCTGGGCACTGGGGACAAACAATCTCCTGCTTGCACGTGACAATGTCAGGATCCTGGTAGTGACAAGAAAATCATTGGCCTGGAGGGAGATAAGGACATGAAACCTTTCCTTATAAATGTCACCCTGGCCACCACAGAGCGGTGAGAATGACTGAGGTCCAGAATCAAAGTGCAGCGTTGTGAGTGTCTCCTTCTTTCTTAAATGGTATTTATTAAGGCTTACTATGTGCCAGGTACTGTAATATAATACTACTACTAATAATAGTATTTGTTAAGTACTTACTATGTGCCAAGCACTGTTCTAAGTACTGGGGTAGATACAAGGTAATCAGGTTGCCCCACATGGGGCTTACAATCTTAATTCCCATTTTACAGATGAGGTTACTGAAGCACAGAAAAGTTAAGTGGCTTGCCCAAGGTCTCATAGCAGACAAGTTGCTGTACTATGCACTGGGGTAGATACAAGATAATCGGATTGTATAAAGTCTAGATCACACATGGGTCTCACAGTCTTAACCTCCATTTTACAGATGAGGGAACTGGGGCACAGAAAAGTGAAGTGATTTGCCGAAGGTTTATCCAGTACATATAACGGCATTTGTTCAGCGCTTACTATTTGCGAAGCACTGTTCTAAGCGCTGGGGGGAATACAAGGTAATCAGGTTGTCCCACATGGGGCTCACCGTCTTAATATCCATTTTACAGATGAGGTAACTGAGGCCCAGAGTGTGGCAGACCTAACATCTGGCCCATCAATTACTGGGCCTAAGTAGTAAGCCAGGCCTTCCGTGCTCACAGGAAGACCTACAAGGAACTGAGAGGAGAGCTGTGGACAGGCTCTCCCTTGTTATTGGCCCTATTGCCTTGCATAGACGGGTGGTTCTTGTTACTGGTTTTGAAGGTTACAGAATGGCTGTGTTAGTTATAAACACAGCAACATGGAAAAATACAGAATGTGACTGAAAGATATAAAAGTCTTGCTGCTTAATCCAATAAACAGTCTCCTTGTCCACCTTGAGACTCGCCTGGCCTGCGTTCTTCCGTTGCGAGTGCCCGTCTCCCCACTGCACTGGACGCGTGGAGGCATACGGCAACAAATGGCGCCCGATCAGGGACAGGGACATGAAGCCTGGACCCTCAGACTCAGCACCGCAACCCTCACGAAGCAACTCATCACTGCGCAGTGACTCACTAAGGAACCGAAAAGGTGAGGGCATTTAAGTTTACTTTCATTTTCAAACACCAGGCTTACAGCAGGGAAGAAAATGGGACAAATTCAATTCCGTTCTCGGGATCATTATATCCAATTACTTAAGGATGTCGTAAAGGCTCGTGGGTTGATTATCACCACTGCCCAGATTGGACAATTTTTGGAATGTGTGGAAAAATGCTGCCCTTGGTTTCCAAAGGAAGGAAAGTGGAATCCTTTCACTGAGCCAGCTCCTTCCGCACCACCACCTCCACCACCCCCTCCATGGGTCCCAAAACCAGCACAAACACCTCTATAGCGAGTGATGGGGGCTGCTATGGAAGGGGGAGAGGAGATACCTATTGAATTATTGATGGGTTTCCCTGTGATGGAGCAACCTGACCCTGCTAATCCAGGTCAATTAATACGTACCCACGAACTCCTGAATTTCAAACTATTAAAAGAAGTGAAACAGGGTGCTACGACATGTGGGCCCACCGCTCCTTATATGCTAGCACTCATAGAAAGTATTGCTTCCTCAATCCTTTGCCCGTATGATTGGCAAACCTTAGCCAAGACTGTCCTGGATGGCAGAGACTATTTGCTTTAGAAGGCAGAATTTTTTGATTTGTGCTCGGAGCAAGCACGTCGCAATGATAGCACCCGACCTCCAGTTCAAATCACTTTCGAGATGCTTACAAGGACTTACAGGGAGCTACAGACTCGTGAAAGCGTGTCCCAGTCCCTACCCAAAGGGGTACTGATTACATGGAAAACTGTTTTTACGGCGCTGCGGGCGCTCCATCCCGCTGAACGGGTGTTGCAGGAGGCGCTGGCGACACGCGAATTGGGGGCAGGGAGTGATCAGGAGGATCCCCTGTCCTTTGACGTTTTGCCTCCAACAAAAGAATTGGAGCCGATGTATGCTGCTGTTCCGGATCCCGAGGACTTGTATCGGGACCTGGATCATAATGACTCTGGCGATCCTTCTGACTCTGGGAGGAGGGATCTGATCTATACCCGCTTTTAGCCCCTCTTACAACGACGGCTGCTGCCGTGCCCACAGCAAAGGACATTTTGCAGGCCCAGTGCCTGCAGGCGGTATCCCGTTCGTCGATCGTTCCCCCTCCACCCGCTTGCTCCCCCTTTGTCTGCTGCGCCGCCGTATGTATATGCTGTGCCTGCTACGGCGCAGCCTGCCTAGATCGGGGCCCTTTCGGGCTGCCGGCAGGAGGCATTGCGCCCAGGGGATGTACAGCTACTGCAAGCGATGCCGGTGGTGTATCTTCCCGGGCGGCCTGCTCAGTAGGACTCTCTCTCTTATGAGTTGATTAAGGAGTTGTGGAAAAGTATTCGCGATTATGGGTTACAGTCGTCCTATACAATGAATCTAATAGTGGTCGCTACCAACCCCGAAATTGGCTGCTTTACAAGTGATAGTCGCGGAACAATTAGCGGCGGGGCATATTGAACCCTCCGATAGCCCTTGGAATTCCCCTGTCTTTGTGATAAAAAAGCGCTCGGGGGCCTGGAGGATGTTGACTGATCTCAGAGAAATTAATAAAATGATGCAGCCGATGGGAGCGCTGCAACCTGGGCTCCCGAACCCGGCTATGATCCCTAGGAATTGGCCGATATTAGTAGTACATATTCAGGATTGTTTTTTCTCTATTCCGCTCCACCCGGACGATCATATTCGATTTGCGTTTTCAGTCCCTGTGGTCAACAGGACTCAACTTACTGAACGATATCATTGGACGGTCCTCCCCCAGGGAATGAAAAATAGCCCCACAATTTGCCAGACTTACGTTGCGCTTCTGATAGCGCCGCTCCGCGTCAAGCATCCTGAGGCGTATATTATTCACTATATGGATGACATATTATGTGCTTGTGCCACCGCAACCCAACTACACGCCTTACGGCCTGCTCTTCTGGCGGCTCTAGAATCTGGAGGGCTGTGGGTTGCACCCGAGAAAGTCCAGACAAAGCCCCCGATCACCTATCTGGGACATATTTTGACAGATCGGACAGTGTCCCCTGTGACCCCTACCTTGGATGTTTCAAAATTAAAACCCCTTAATGATTTCCAAAAATTACTGGGGGAATTAAACCGGGTGCGCCCTTATCTTAGAATCCCCACCGATCAATTATCTCACCTTTTTGCTATCTTGCGAGGAGCCCCGGAGCTCTCTTCCCCCCACTCCCTTTCACCACAAGCCGCCCAGGAGTTAAAGCAGGTAGTCAAAAAATTGGCTCGGGCTACGGTGGACCGTGTCACCCCAGGGATACCCTTATCCGCCGCTGTCGTTCCCACCTCTGTCATGCCAACAGGGGTTATATGTCAAGAACAACAATTGGTTGAGTGGATGCATTTGCCCACTCAGCCCCACCGCTCTGTTCCCCCATATCCGACCTCGGTAGCCCAGTTATTGGGTCGTTTAATTAGGCGCATTACCATCCTTTCTGGGACCGGACCCTCTGCATTATACCAACCATATACTTCAGATCAACTTGCCACACTTCTTGGCAACGATCCCGATTGGCAGATCCTTTCGGCAATGCATACCGGGGCTTGGGTTACTGGTCTCCCAGATATTCCACGATTAAAGGTTTTCTCACCTTTTGCATGGGTATTCCCCTGCATCACGGTTCCGGACCCAATACCGGGGGCTACCACAGTTTTTACAGATGGAAAGAAAGGCCGAGCCGCCTCTTATTGTCCTCCGGACACTTCCCGCGTTATCCCCATTCTGTTCCATTCCGCTCAACATGCGGAACTTGTAGCTGTGATGTCAGTCCTTCGTGATTTCCCTCAATCACTTAATATTATTTCAGATAGCCGGTATGCATGCTTTGTTACTCTTTACATTGAGACTGCTTGCGCTCCGGTTTTCCGAAGCAGCCATTTTTCCTTTGTTCCAGGAACTTCAAGCAATGATTCGCGCTCGTTCTCATCGTTTTTATACTTCTCATATTAGGGCGCATTCGTCCCGCCCCGGACCATTGGTTGAAGGTAATGCTTGTGCGGACCTACTTACTAGGGAAATTGCTGGCGTACCAAGAGCGATTATTTTCGTTGCACCACTGTTGGCTCCGGCTCTTCTCCCTTTAGACGCTACAGCTGCAGCTTCGCAAGCTACCGGCGCCTCCACCAAGGGGCAGGAATGTTACGCCGTCAATTTGGCATTTCTCGGGAAAGCGCGCGGGCTATTGTGAAAGCTTGTACCTCCTGTGTTACTACATTACCTGCGACCTCTGAAGCCACGAATCCCCGTGGTCTTGCGCCAAGAAAGCTGTGGCAAATGGACGTCATGCATTACCCTCCCTTTGGCAGATTGGCTTTTATTCATGTTACTGTTGATACCTGTACATTATTTACTTTTGCGTCGGCTCACACTGGTGAATCAGCCAAACATGTTATGGATCATTTGTTTCTTGCTTTTGCCTTTAAGAGAATCCCACAGGTATTTAAAACTGACAATGGCCCCGCATACACTTCTAAGGCGTTCCGGTCTTTCTGTAATACTTTTGCTATCCGCCTTGTTACGGGTATTCCGTACAATCCCACACGTCAAGTCATTGTCGAAAATCGTCATCGTTGGCTCAAAGCCTTTTTGGAAAAACAGAAAGGGGGAGATGAACTGACCTCTCCCCATAGACAATTACAATCCGCTATATATACCCTTAATGTTTTACCTATGGATGACAAAGGTCTCACCCCCGCTGAAAAATGGGGTGGTAGGGAAACTAAGGAACACCCAGAAAGAGTAAAATGGAAGGACCCCCTCATGCGACAGTGGCGAGGGCCAGATCCCTTATTAACGTGGGGCCGAGGTTATGCTTGTGTCTTTCCAGAAACTGAGGACCGCCCGATCTGGATACCTACAAAGAACATACGCCGCGTCCTTTCTACAGTGCGTTCTCCCTCACCCTGCGTACTTCAGGAGCTGACCGAGAACCAGGAGACAGACTCCGCGACTTTTCCTCCGGAGGATCAGCGGCCCAGTTCCCCAAAATGATGATCGCTTTCCTGATCCTAGTTTTTTCCACCGTTGTGATTACTGAGGACTATTGGACTTTTATTCCGTACCCTCCGTGGCTGCGGCCCGTTACGTGGCAGGACCCGGTGGGAGATATTCTCACTAATGCTTCTGATCTTGTAGGGGGGGATGCGATTCCATGGGAAGGACCAGTGGAAAAGGCACTTGTCAATGTCTCCCTCCTTGCTACTCGCACTCCTATATGTTTCTCTGCAGCTCTGACCCCAAGTCCGTGTCTGTCTCTGCTCCTCCTCACTACTTGGGCTCAAGAAAGAGAATTGCGTGAACCACAGCCCCGTTCGGTGTACTGTGGGATTACCCGTTTGACTGCTGTATCCCATCATCTGGGAACCACACACCCCGTACCCGAACTTCCTTCTTGTGTGTTTGCCAACTCGTCTTGGCCGCCTTCAGAGTTGGTTTTGCCTATTTGGCAAACGTGTCGACAACCTTTTCCCACGGTTATTCATTTATCCTCCCACGTATTCTCAGCCACGCTATTGAATTGGGGCGGACATGATAACCTTACTTATTCATCCCCTTTGCATGGTTATCTTGGGTCCTTGCCCACGGAAGCTTTCCAAGCTTTAGGTTCCCCTCGTGCAGGGACTTCCTCCCTTTTGTACCTACACCTTTGGCGGGCTTTTGCTGCTTTGGGTCCAATCACACTTGCTTTTGCTCGATTACAGGTCCCTTTCGATTCTATCCCAGTCCACATGGAAGAACGGCAAATAAGAGCATGTATATTGCCACCGCAAGCCTTCCTTGTTGGCTACCCGTCCCTTATCCCCTTCCCTTCCCTCTGGAATATTACATGTGATAATTGTAGACTTACCCAATGTATTTCTGCCCGTGATGCCACTGCTACTATTCTTATAGTAGAAAAACCTAGTCATGCTATACTACCCACCTCATTATCCCACCCTTGGGCTGAGTCCCCTGCGGATTCTGCCCTGCAGATACTAGCTGATCATTTTCGTATTCCAAAACGGCAACATCGTCGGTTTGATGGATTGTTAATTGCTGGGTTTATCGCTTTGGCATCCCTTATTATTACTACCACCTTATCCTCTATTACCCTGCATACTGAAATAACACAGGCCTCCTTTGTTAATTCCCTTGCAAGAAATGTTTCTGATGCTCTGCAAACACAGTTACTATTAGATAAAGCCTTTACCGCTCGACTCTCTCTTCTACAGCATTCTCTTATAGAATTAGGAAATGAGGTTGATGCTCTGCGCACTCAACTTTCTTTTCAACGTTGTGATTATCGTTACCCTCATACCTGTGTGACCCCATATTATTATAATGCCACATTTCCCGGGTTTTCGTGGTCTGCGATCCGAAATCGTCTCCAAGGTGCCTGGCATTCTTCGAATGTCTCCCTTGATTTGTCACACCTTGCCTTACTCTCCGATCCTATGCAAAATACCCCTCCCTTGACCATTCCTGCCGATATTGCTTCACCGATCATTTCTGCCCTTGAGGCGGTTAATCCTTTTAATTGGCTCTCAATGCTGCTTCATAGTCTCCCATATATTATTTTGTTGATCTTGGCCCTGTTTTGCTTGCCCTGCCTTGCCCGATGGCTATCTGTTTTCCTTCGCCCGCTTCTTACTCAACTCCATGCTTTGCAATTGTTTCAAAAACAAAAAGGGGGACTTGTGGCAGACCTAACATCTGGCCCATCAATAACTGGGCCTACGTAGTAAGCCAGGCCTTCCGACACCCAGATCTACAACTCTGCCCCTGCTCTCTCCCCCTCTCTCCAGGCCCTCATCTCCTCCTGCCATCAGGACATCTCCATCTGGATGTCTGCCCGCCACCTAAAACTCAACATGTCCAAGACTGAACTCCTTGTCTTCCCTCTCAAATCCTGCCCTCTCCCTGACTTTCCCATCTCTGTTGACGGCACTACCATCCTTCCCGTCTCACAAGCCCGCAAACTTGTTGTCGTCCTCGACTCCGCTCTCTCATTCACCCCTCACATCCAAGCCGTCACCAAAACATGCCGGTCTCAGCTCCGCAACATTAACAAGATCCACCCTTTCCTCTCCATCCATACCGCTACCCTACTCATTCAAGCTCTCATCCTATCCCGTCTAGACTACTGCATCAGCCTTCTCTCTGATCTCCCATCCTCGTGTCTCTCCCCACTTCAATCCATACTTCATGCTGCTGCCCGGATTGTCTTTGTCCAGAAACGCTCTGAGCATGTTAATCCCCTCCTCAAAAATCTCCAGTGGCTACCAATCAATCTGCGCATCAGGCAGAAACTCCTCACCCTGGGCTTCAAGGCTCTCCATCACCTCGCCCCCTCCTACTTCACCTCCCTTCTCTCCTTCTATAGACCACACCGCACACTCCGCTCCTCTGCCGCTAATCTCCTCACGGTACCTCATTCTCGCAGGTCCCGCCATCGACCCCCGGCCCACGTCAACCCCCGGGTCTGGAATGCCCTCCCTGTGCCCATCCGTCAAGCTAGCTCTCTTCCTCCCTTCAAGGCCCGAGAGCTCACCCCCTCCAGGAGGCCTCCCCAGACTGAGCCCCTTCCTTCCTCTCCCCCTCATCCCCCTCTCCATCCCCCCATCTTACCTCCTTCCCTTCCCCACAGCACCTGCATATATGTATATATGTTTGTACATATTTATTACTCTATTTATTTATTAATTTATCTTACTTGTATCCATTCTATTTATTTTATTTTCTTAGTATGTTTGGTTTTGTTCTCTGTCTCCCCCTTTTAGACTGTGAGCCCACTGTTGGGTAGGGACTGTCTCTATATATTGCCAACTTGTACTTCCCAAGCGCTTAGTTCAGTGCTCTGCACACAATAAGCGCTCAATAAATACGATTGATTGATTGATTGATTGATTTAACACGTTAAGTGACGAGCAGGCCAAGACGTTTCATAGAGCGATGTGTCGTCATTCCCCCTCTCCCAGGCGTGGTGTCTGCCAAAGAGAAGGGTCTATATAGGTCTTGGAGGGTCTCCAAGCCTCTACCAAAGTTAGTGGGCAGCCCTCACCGGTCTTAGCTGTACAGGTTTTCCCAGTGAGATTGTGAGAAGCAGCGTGGCTCAGTGGAAAACAGTGTGGGCTTAGGAGTCTGAGGTCGTGGGTTCGAATCCCGACTAGGCTAACTGTCAGCTGTGTGACATTGGGCAAGTCACTTAATATCTCTGTGCTTCAGTTACCTCATTTGTAAAATGGGGATTGAAATTGTGTGAGCCCCCCATGGGACAACCTGATCAGCTTACAACCTCCCCAGCCCTTAGCACATAGTATGCACATATGCTTTGCACATAGTAAGCGCTTAATAAATGCCATTATTATTAATACTATTATTATTCATTTCAAATATATCAGGATGACTTTCGTATTTGATTTACTTTTACCTTCTACTAATATAGCGAAATTGAAGTTAGCAGTTCAGAAATAATGATTAAATCACCACCTCTCCAGCTGTTTCTAATCTGGGAGAACAATGGCAAGTTCACTTCCAATTCACTCCTAATTACCGCCATTGTAGTTTCTAGGGGGAGGTGCCTTAGACTCAGGGAGGAAACCCCTTGCTGGAGGGAGGTGCCTTCCCTCAAAGCAATTCCCTTTTTATCTCCCAGTCTGATAACTCTCGCCCTAAAGGCAAAATGGTTAAGTTTCCTACCTCCATGCTTTAGCTTGCAAATTTCTCGAGGAGCTGGGTGCTCGGGTGATGGGTAGGTTTCCTGCCTTCACTCAGCCCTCTCTTCTGCCAGACAAAACCATTTCTCCTCCCTTATTGACACCCATGCCCATCACCCCCGCCAGCTCTTCCGTACATTCAACTCCCTTCTCAGGCCCCCGGTTCCTCCGCCTCCTCCTTCCCTCACCCCCAACGATCTGGCCTCCTACTTCATTAACAAAATTAAATCCATCAGGTCCGACCTCCCCAAAGTCACTTCCCCCGCTTCCCCAACCCCCCGGCTCTCAACACTCTCTGCTACTCTCCTATCCTTCCCAGCAGTATCCTCAGAGGAGCTCTCCTCCCTGCTCTCAAGTGCTACTCCCGCCACCTGTGCTACTGACCCCATTCCCTCTCATCTCATGAAATCTCTTGCTCCATCCCTTCTCCCCTCCTTAACTTCCATCTTCAACCGCTCACTCTCCACTGGTTCCTTCCCCTCTGCCTTCAAGCATGCCCATGTCTCTCCCATCCTAAAAAAAACCCTCTCTTAACCCCACCTCACCTTCTAGTTATCGCCCCATATCCCTTCTACCATTCCTTTCTCAACTGCTTGAACGAGTTGTCTACACTCGCTGCCTAGAATTCCTCAACAACAACTCTCTCCTCGACCCCCTCCAGTCTGGCTTCCGTCCCCTACATTCCACGGAACCTGCCCTCTCAAAGGTCACCAATGACCTCCTGCTTGCCAAATCCAACGGCTCATACTCTGTCCTAATCCTCCTCGACCTCTCAGCTGTTTTCGACACTGTGGACCACCCCCTTCTCCTCAACACGCTATCTGACCTTGGCTGTGTACAGTGCTCTGCATACAGTAAGCGCTCAATAAATACGATTGATGATGATGATGATGATGAAGGTTCTCCCGTTTCCCAGGAACCCCAATTATGGAATTATTTCCTGTAACTGATGGTTGGCCTCCTTTGCCAAGCATCCTTCCTCATCACAGATATCCGGGCCCTGGTGTCTACCGGTATGGAGATTTTCTGACGATGACTTACTAGGACGGTCATATGCGGGGGGCACTCGGGTGTGAGAGGGCCGGGCCCGCGGGATTCCCCTTCTAATTTCCCTGCTCCGTGGTGATTGGGGCCGTTGGTCCACCTAACTGAGTGAGCAGCTTCATGATAAGGGTGGGCAGCCCATCAATCAATCAATCAATCAATCAATCAAATTTATTGAGCGCTTACTGTGTGCAGAACACTGTACTAAGCGCTTGGGAAGTGCAAGTTGGCAGCATATAGAGACAGTCCCTACCCAACAGTGGGCTCACAGTCTAAAAGGGGGAGATGGAGAACAAAACCAAACATACTAACAAAATGAAATAAATAGAATAGATATGTACAAGTAAAACAAATAAATAAATAAATAGAGTAATAAATATGTACAAACATATATACATATATACAGGTGCTGTGGAGAAGGGAAGGAGGTAAGATGGGGGGATGGAGGGGGGACGAGGGGGAGAGGAAGGAAGGGGCTCAGTCTGGGAAGGCCTCCTGGAGGGGGTGAGCTCTCAGTAGGGCCTTGAAGGGAGGAGGAGAGCTAGCTTGACGGATGGGCAGAGGGAGGGTGTTCCAGGCCCGGGGTCGATGGCGGGACAGGCGAGAACGAGGTACCGTGAGGAGATTAACGGCAGAGGAGCGGGGGGTGCCTGGTGGGCTATGGAACGAGAGAAGGGAGGTGAGATAGGAGGGGGCGAAGTGATGAAGAGCCTTGAAGCCCAGGGTGAGGAGTTTCTGCCTGATGCACAGATTGATTGGTAGCCACTGGAGATTTTTGAGGAGGAGAGTAACATGCCCAGAGCGTTTCTGGTCAAAGACAATCCGGGCAGCAGCATGAAGTATGGATTGAAGTGGGGAGAGACACGAGGATGGGAGATCAGAGAGAAGGCTGATGCAGTAGTCCAGACGGGATAGGATGAGAGCTTGAACGAGTAGGGAAAGTCAGGGAGAGGGCAGGGTTTGGGAGGGAAGATAAGGAGTTCAGTCTTGGACATGTTGAGTTTTAGGTGGGGGCATACATCCACATGGACATGTCCTGAAGGCAGGAGGAGATGCGAGCCTGGAGAGACGGGGAGAGAGCAGGGACAGCGATGTAGATCTGGGTGTCATCGGCGTAGAGATGATAGTTGAAGCCGTGGGAGCGAATGACGTCACCAAGGGACTGCGTGTAGATCAACATACAGAGACGGTCCCTACCCAACAGCAGGCTCACAGTCCATATGTTGCCAACTGGTACTTCCCAAGCACTTAGTACAGTGCTCTGCACACAGTAAGCGCTCAATAAATATGATTGAATGAATGAATAGAAGATGGTTGGCTAGGTTCCTGAGTTTTCTCCCTCTCAATAGGGAGTTGTTCAATTCCAAGCACCAGGAGATGTTGGTTTAATGTAGCTGGGTCGGTCCAGCGGAGGGTGCCGGCCCTTCCCTGTTTACTTTGGGGGACTGTCCGAGCCCAGTGGACCGTGAGGGTCCAGAGGGTATGACCTTGAGTGTGACTGTGGGTTCCGTCCACCCCTGGCCCAAATCGAGGGGGCTGCTTTCAGCAGCGTGGCTCAGTGGAAAGAGCCCGGACTTTGGAGTCAGACGTCATGGGTTCAAATCCCGGCTCCGCCAGTTGTCAGCCGTGTGACTTTGGGCGGTCACTTCACTTCTCTGTGCCTCCATTCCCTCAACTGTAAAATGGGGATTAAGACTGTGAGCCCCACGTGGGACAACCTGATCACCTTGTATCCCCCCCAGCGCTTAGAACAGTGCTTTGCACATAGTAAGCGCTTAACAAATACCATTATCATTATTATTATTATTATTATTATTTGGGCTGAGGTCCACCCGGGTGGCCGCTCCCTTCCATCCCTTGGCCACACAGCCTATCACCGGTCTCTCGGGGTCCCGAGAAAACTCTCTAGAGACCTGCCTGAGCTCAGTGGCTTTGAAGCTTGTAATCTGGGTGGTGGCCTTCCCCTGAGAATTCCACTCTTCCTTGCTAATGGAGTAGAGGGGCTTGGGCTGCCCCTCGGGGTTCTAAGGGGGCACCTCCCAATCCCGCGGGAAAGAGGCTGGTTCCAGTTGTGGTAAGGGATCGGGATCCCCCTTCTCCTCCTCAGAGGAATTCTTCCCCCCCCCACCCCCAGCATGACCCACTTGATCCTGCTCAGTTACGGGAAGTTTCCTCCGTTCTTCCAACTCCTTAGCCTAGTGTGCCTCAGTGGAAAGAGCCCGGGCTTTAATAATAATAATATAATAATAATAATGGCATTTATTAAGCGCTTACTATGTGTAAAACACTATTCTAAGCACTGGGGAGGTTACAAGGTTTCCCACGGGGGGCTCACAGTCCTAATCCCCCTTTTACAGATGAGGTAACTGAGGCACAGAAAAGTTAAGTGACTTGCCCTGTCACACAGATGACAGTTGGCAGAGCTGGGATTTGAACCCATGATCTCTGAATCCCAAGCCCGTGCTCTTTCCATTGAGCCATGCTGCTTTGGAATCAGAGGTCAGGGGTTCAAATCCCGGCTCCGCCAACTGTCAGCTGGGTGACTTTGGGCAAGTCAGCGTGGCTCAGTGGAAAGAGCACGGGCTTTGGAATCAGAGGTCGTGGGTTCGAATCCCGGCTCTGCCACAAGTCTGCTGTGTGACCTTGGGCAAGTCACTTAACTTCTCGGGGCATAAGTTACCTCATCTGTGAATGAGGGCCCAGTGTTCTAAGGATGGTGTTAGCTGTTTGGAGTTCTGGAGTCATGCTGTATATATGTTTGTACATATTTATTACTCTATTTATTTGTTTTACTTGTACATATTTATTCTATTTATTTTATTTTGTTAATATTTTTTTTGTTGTCTGTCTCCCCCTTCTAGACTGTGAACCCGCTGTTGGGTAGGGACCGTCTCTATATGTTGCCAACTTGTACTTCTCGAGCGCTTAGTACAGTGTTCTGCACACAGTAAGCGTTCAATAAATATGACTGAATGAATGAAAGAATGAATGAATGAATGTTATACTCTGAAAAGGGAGAGAGAGAGAGAGAGACAGAGAAAGAGAGAGAGAGAGAGCTCAGCATCCCACAGTCACTTTCAGTACATTTGGCATCTAATATTATACTCCAGTAATCTGTCTCAGTCATCAGAAGCCTGCATTGGATAGTGCCTGGCTTTGGAATCAAGACTTTAAGTGAAATGTACATGACTTTGCCCCAAGATGGTAAGTGAGAATGGCCTCTCAGGGTTGTGGATGGGGAGAAACAATTAATCTATCAGCCCCATTCAATGAGCCCTTACTGTGGGCAGAGCACTATACTAAGTGCTTGGAAGAGTATAATTAACAGTTGATAAGCACGTTCCTTGCTCACAATGAGTGTACAGTCCAGAGGGAGAGACAGACATTAATATAATCGCATTATGGATTTGTAAGAAAGTGCTGTGATCCTGAGGAAGGAGTGAATAAGGAGTAAAAATCCGAGTGGCAGGGTGGTGCAGAAGGGAGGGTGTCCAGAACTCCTACTTTTACATTTAATGCCAAGAATCAGAAATTAAATACTGGGTGTGTCTCACCCCACCCTCACACACCCTCCCTCCAAACCCCAAACTGACCACTTGGGTCTGAGCCTCCAGTAGTGACCTTCACACCATCAATGTGATATGGGCATAGCGGGATGGCTTTTCTAATAGTGGAATTGTGTCCCATTGAGTGGTACCCAGGCTGAGACAGCTGGATTAATCACCAACAGTACTTACACTGTCACCTGTCACCACCAAATCATTCTTCTAGTCATGCTCAAATTGTTTAAGATGAATCACGTTCTTCTCCTCCCTTTAATCCCAGTCCTGTTTCCAATTGCTGATCAATTCAGCAAGATGACAAGCAAATCCCATACAGGGTGTCTGATTATGTGCCAGGCACCCTACTAAGCATTGGGTGGATACAAGCAAGTCGTTTTGGACACAGACCCTGTCCCTCATGGGGCTCACAGTCTTACAGGTTTCTGGGTTGGTCAGCAGAGGACGGCCTCGCAGCTCTTCCCGTTTCCCTCACTCTCCTCAAATAGCGTGGGGATCGGCTGGATCAGGGTACCGTCCTGCAGCTCCTGGGCTCGGCCAACAGAGGTCACGCTTCGTGCTGCTCTGGCCCACACCCTATTCAGTGAATCGCGGGGATTGGCTGGGGCAGGGGCCTGTCCTGCAGGTCTCTGATTTGGCCACGTATGGGAGCCCTCGCCGCTCCTCCCGTTACACCCAATCAACTGGTGCTTGGGGATTGGCTGGTGTCGGGGATTCTCCTGCAGCTCCCGATGTCGGACAACAGAGGACGCCATCGCAGCTTTTCCCGTTCCCCCCTCTCATTAACTGAGGAGGGGCCCCGAGCTCAGCCAAACCCCGGGCTACACTGAATGTGGGGTGGGCCGGGAGGAGGTGCGAGGGAGCCTTCTGTTGGCTGAGCCCAGGAGCTGCAGGACAGTTCCCGGCTGGAGCTGATCGCCACGCTTCACTCATTTAAGGAGGGGGGAGGGAAACAGGAATAGCTTCGAGGACGTCCTCTGCTGGCCGTGCTCGCGAGCTGCAGGAGAATCCCCGATTCCAGCCAATCCTCAAGCACCAGTACATTTGGAGGGGACGAGAGAAGTTGAGAGGGCTCCCTCTGTTGACCGAATCCAAGAATTGCAGGGGAATCGCCGGCCCCAGCCAAGTCCTGCACTAAACTGATTTGGGGTGACAGGAGAAGCTGCGAGGGTGCCATCTGCTTCCCCACCCAGTGACCTGCAGGACGGGCCCCTGTCCCAGCCGATCCCCACGCTACACTCATTTAAGTAGAAGGGGGGATACTGGAAGAGATGCGAGTGCGTCCTCTGCTGTCCCACCCAGAGCACTGCAGGACGGGCCCCGGCCTCAGCCAAATCCGGCGCTCCTTTGAATATGGGGTGGGCCGGGAGTAGTTGTGAGGGCGCCATCTGCTGACCGCGCCCAGGAGCTGCAGGACGGTCCCCGGATCCATCTGATCCCCACGCTTCACTCATTTAAGGAGAGGGGTGGAAACGGGAAGAGCTCCGAGGGCGTCCAGTGCAGGACAATCCCCGACCTCAGTCAATCCCCAAGCACCAGTTAATTGGGGTGAATGTAGGAGCTGCGAGGGCGGCCTCTGCCGGCCGACCTCGCGAGATTAAGGAGAACCCCCGACTTCAGCCGATCCCCAACACCACTTGATTTGGAGGGGACAGGAATAGCTGAGATGGCGCCCTCTGCTGACTGATTCAAAGAGCTGCAGGGGAAGCTCCGGCCCCAGCCAATCCTTGAACCTCACTGATTTGGGGGCAACGGGAGAAGATACAAAGGCGCCATCTGCTGACCGGGCCCTGGAGCCACAGGGAAATCCCTTGCCCCGACCAATCCCTGCCCCAGTGAATGTGGGGTGGGCCGGGAGGAGCTGTGAGGGCACCCTCTTTTGGCCAAGCCCAGGAGCGGCAGGAAGGTCCCCGGCTCCAGCCGATCCCCACGCTTCACTCATTTAAGGAGAGTGGGGGAAACGGGAAGAGCTGCGAGGGCGTCCTCTGCTGTCCAATCGCGAGCTGCAAAAGAATCACCGACCCCAGCAAATCTCCAAGCACCACTTGATTGGGGGGAATTGGAGGAGCTGCGAGGGCACCCTCTGCTAGCCGAGCCCAAGAGCTGCAGGGGAATCCCCGGCTTCAGCTAATCCTTGCATTCCACTGATTTTGAGGAAACCTGAGAAGATGCGAGGGCGCCATCTGCTGGACGGGCCCTCGAGCTGCAGGGAAATCACTTGTCACAGACAATCCGTGCCCCACTGACTGGGTGGGCCTGGAGGGTTTGCGAGGGCGTAATCTGCTGGCCGAGTGCAGGAGGTGCAGGTGGTTCCTCGCCTCCAGTCAGACCCCACGATCCACTCAGTTAAGGTGAGGGGACGGGAAGAGCAGAGTGACGTCCTCTGCTGGCCGAGTTCGCGAGCTGCAGGAGAATCCCCGACGCCAGCCAATCCCCAAGAACAAGTTGATTGGGGGGAACGAGAAGAGCTGTGAGGGCGCCCTCTGCTGGCCCATCCACAGACCAGCAGGCCGTGCCCTGGCCACAGCCAATCCCCGCACTCCCCTGAATGATGTGTGGGACGGGAGGAACTGCGAGGTCGCCCTCCGTTGGCCGACCCCAGGATCTGAAGGATGGTCCGCGGCTCCAGCAGATCCCCACGCTCAACTCATTTAATGAATGGGAAGCGCTGACAAAGGGGAAGAGCTGTGAGGACGTCCTCTGCTGGGAAAGCTCGCGGGCTGCAAGAGAATCCCCAGTCCCAGTGAATCCCAAAGCACGAGTTGATTGGGTGAACGGGAGGTGCTGCGAGGGCGCCCCCTGCTCGTCGACCTCGCGAGCTTCAGGAGAATACCCAAACTCAGCTGATCCCCAAACACCCGTTGATTTTGAGGTGACAGGAAAAGCTGAGAAGGCGCCCTCCGCTGACCGAGTCCAGGAGCTGCAGGGCAATCCCCAGCCCCAGTCAATCAACGCTATGCACTGATTTGGAGGCGACAGGTGAAGCTGTGAGGGCAGCATCTGCTGCCCGGGCCCGCGATCTGCCGGGAAATCCCTTGATCTAACCAATACACACCCCAATGAATGAAGGGGACGGGAGGACCTGCGAGGGTGTTCTCTGCAGGCCGAGCCCAGGAGCTGCTGGAGAGTCCCCGGCACCAGCGGATCCCCACGATCCACTCAGTAAAAGAGACTGGAGGAAACGGGCAGAGCTGCGAGGGTGTCCTCTGCTGGCTGAGATCGCGATCTGCAGGAGAATCCCCGGCCCCAGACAGTCCCCGCACTCCACCGATTCGAGGGTGCCCGGGATGAGCTGCGAGGGAGCCCTCTGATGGCCGAGCCCATGAGCTGCAGGAAGGTTCCCGGCTCCAGGCGATCCCCAGGCTCCACTCATTTAAGGAGAGGGGGGAAACGTGAAGAGCTGCGAGGGCGTCCTCTGCTGGCCGAGCTCGCGAGCTGCAGGAGAATCCCCGACTCCAGCCAATCCCCAAGCACCAGTTGATTGGCGGGAACGGGAGTAGCTGCGAGGGAGCCATCTTCTGGCCCACCCACAGCATTGTAGGACGCGCCCCGGCCCCAGCAAAGGCCCGCGCTCCACTGAATGGGTGGTGGGCCGGGAGGAGCTGCAAGGGTACCCTCTGTGGGCCGAGACCAGGAACTGCAGGATGGACCCCAGCTCCAGCCGATCCCCATGGTCCAGTCTTGTAAGGAGTGGGAGGAAACAGGGAGAGCTGCGAGGGCGTCCTCTGCTGGCCGAGCTCGCGAGCTGCAGAGGAATTCCCGACCTCAGCCATTCCCCAAGCACCAGTTGATTGGGGGGAACGGGAGGATCTGCGAGGGCGCCCTCTGTTGGCCCACCCAGAGTCCTGCAGGACGGGCCCCGGCCTAAGCCAATCCCCGGGCTCCACTGAATGGGGCGTGGGCCGGATGGAGATACGAGGGCGCCCCCTGCTGGCAGACCTCTCGAGCCTAAAGATAATCCCCTCCCTCAGGCGATCCCCAAGCACCAGTTGATTTGGAGTGGATTCAGTAGACGAGAGAGCACCCACTGCTGACCGAATCCAGGAGCGGCAGGGGAATCCGGGCCCCAGCTAATCACTGCACTCCACTGATTAGGGGGAGACGGGCGAAGCTGCGAGGGCGCCATATGCTGGCCGGGCCCGGGAGCTGCAGGGAAATCCCTTGCCCAAACCTATCTGCGCCCCGCTGAATAGCGGGGGACAGGAGGACCTGCGAGTGCACTCTCTGCTGGCCGAGCCCAGGAGCTACAGTCGGGTCCCGGGCTCCAGACGATCCCCACGCTCCAGTCACTTAAGGAGAAGGGCGGGGAGGGGAAGAGCTGCGCGGGCATCTTCTGTTGGCTGAGCTCGCGAGATGCAGGAAAATCCCCTACTCCAGCAAATCCCCGAGCACCAGTTGTTTGGTCGGAATTGGAGGAGCTGCGAGGGCGCCCTCTGCTGGCTCACCCAGAGCTTCTGTAGAATCCCGACCTCAGACGATCCCCAAGCACCTGTTGATTTGGAGCGGACGGGAGAAGCTGAAAGGGCGCCCTCTGCTGATCGGGTCCAAGAACTGCAGGGGATTCCCCGGACACAGCCAATCCCCGCACTCCACTGCTTTGGGGGCGACGGGAGAAGCTGCGAGGGCGCCATCGGCTGGACGGGAACACGAGCTACAGGGGAATCCCTTGCACCCCAAAATCCGCACCCTACTGAATGGGGGGATGGGAGGACCGGCGAGGGCTCTCTCTGCTGTCTGAGCTCAGGAGCTGCAGGAGAGTCCCCGGCCCCATCGGATCCCCACGATCCACTCAGTTAAGGAGAGTGGGGGAAACGTGAAGAGCGTCCTCTGCTGGCCGAGCTCGCGAGCTGCAGGAGAATCTCCGACCCCAGCCAATCCCCAAGCACTAGTTGATTGGGGTGAACGGGAGGATCTGCGAGGGAGCTCTATGATGGCCCACCCAGAGCCCTGCAGGACGGGCCCCGGCCCCAGCCAATCTCCGCGCTCCACTGAATTGGGGTGGGCCAACAGGAGCAGCGAGGGCGCCCTCCGTTGGCCGAGCCCAGGAGGTACAGGACGGTCCCCGGCTCCAGCCGACACCCACGCTCCGTTCATTTAGGGAGAGGTGGGGAAACGGGAAGAGCTGCAAGGGCGTCCTCTCCTGGACGAGCTCGTGAGCTGCAGGAGTATAACTGAACCCAGACAATCCCCAAGCACCAGTTGATTGGGGTGAAGGGGAGGATCTGCGAGGGCGCCCTATGATGGCCCACCCAGAACCCTGCAGGGCGGGCCCCGGCCCAAGTCAATCCCCGAGCTCCACTGAATGGGGGGTGGGCCGACAGGAGTAGCGAGGGCGCCCTCTGTTGGACGAGCCCAGGAGCTGCAGGACGGTACCCAGCTCCAGCCGACCCCCACGTTCCATTCATTTAAGGAGAGGTGGGGAAACGGGAAGAGCTGCAAGGGCGTCCTCTCCTGGACGAGCTCACGAGCTGTAGGAGTGTCACCGAACCCAGACAATCTCCAAGCACCAGTTGATTGGGGTGAACGGGAGGATCTGCGAGGGAGCCCTATGATGGCCCACCTAGAGCACGGCAGGACGGACCCAAGCCCCAGGCAATCCCCGCGCTCCACTATTTGGGGGGTGGGCCAGGAGGAGCTGCGAGGGTGCTCTCGGTTGGCCGAACCCAGGAGCTGCGTCTTGCAGCTGGTCTGCTGGTCTCCGGCTCCAGCAGATCCCTACGTTTCACTCATTTAAGTAGAGGTGGGGAAACGGGAAGAGCTGCGAGGGCATCTTCTGCTGGCCGAGCTCGCGAGCTGCAGGGGAATCCCTGACCCCAGGCAATTCCCAAGCACCAGTTGATTGTGGGGAATGGGCGAAGCTGCGATGGTGCCCCCTGATGGCCGACCTCTCGAGCTTCAGGAGAATCCCTGATGTCACCCGATCCCCGTTGATTGGGTGCCGGGAGAAGCTGAGAGGGAGCCCCCTTCTGGACGACCTCGCTAGCTTAAGGAGAACCCCCGACTTTAGCCGATCCCCAAGCACCAGTTGATATGGAGGGAATGGGAGAAGCTGAGAGTGCCCCCTCTGCTAACAGAGTCCAAGAGCTGCAGCAGAATCCCCGGCCCCAGCCAATCCCCGAATTCCACTGATTTGGGCGCGACGGGAGAAGTTGGGCGGACGACATTTGCTGGCCGGGCCCGTGAGCTGCAGGGAAATCTCTTGTCTCAAACCATCCGCGCCCCACTGACTGGCGGCGGGGGCGGACTGCGAGGGTACTGTCTGCTGGCCGAGCCGAGGAGCTACAGAAGGATCCCCGGATCCAGCTGATCCCCACGCTCCATTCAGTTAAGGAGAGGGGGAAAACGGGAAGAACTGCAGTTCTCTGGATGGGCCAGCAGAGGACGCCCTCGGAGCTCTTCCCGTTTCCCCTCTCTCCTTAAATGAGTATAGCGTGGGGATCGGCTGGAGCCGGGAACCGTCCTGCAGCTCCTGGGTTTCGTGCGGCTCCGGCCCACCCCCCATTCAGTGAATCCCGGGGATTGTCAGGGGCAGGTACCCGTCCTGCAGGTCTCTGTGTGGGCTAGCAGAGGGCTCCCTCGCAGCTCCTTCCGTTACCCCCAATCAACTGGTGCTTGGGAATTGGCTGGGGTCGGGGGTCCCGAGGTTGCAGCTTTTCCCGTCCCCCCCTCCTTAACTGAGTGTAGCATGGGGATCGGTTTGAGCCCGGTACCGACCTGCAGCTTCTGGGCTCGGCCAGCAGAGGAAGCCCACGCAGGCCTTCCCTTCCCCCCATTCAGTGGGGCGTGGATTGGTTGGGGCAAGGGATTTCCCTGCAACTCGAGGGCCCGGCGAGGAGCTTCTCCTGTCGCCTCCAAAGCAGTGGAGTGCGGGGATTGCCTGGGTCCGGCGATTCCCCTGCAGCTATTGGACTCGGTCAGCAGATCGCGACCTCCCAGCTTCTCCCGTCCCCTCCAATTCAACTTGTGCTTAGGGATCGGCTGAGGTCGCGGATTCTCCTGAATCTCCCTCGGTCGGCCAGCAGGGTGCACCCTCTCAGTTCCTGCTATCCTCCCCCCCCCCCGCCCACCAATCAACTGGTGCTGGGGGATTGGTTGGGGTCGGGGATTCTCCTGCAGCTCCGGAGCTCGCCCAGAAGAAGACGCCCTCGCAGCTGCTCCCGTTTGTCCCCATTACTTAAATGAATCAATCGTGGGGATCGGCTGGAGGTGGCAACCGTCCTGCAACTCCTGTGCTCGGCCAACAGAGGGCGCCCTTGCAGCTCCTTCCGGCCCACCTCCCATTCAGTGGAGCGTGGGGATTGGCTGGGGCCCGGGCACGTCCAGATGGACTCTTGATGGACCAGCAAAGGACGCCCTCGCAGCTCCTCCCATTCCCCCCAATCAACTGGTGCTTGGGGATTGGCTGGGGGCAGGGATTCTCCTGCAACTCGCAAGCTCGGCCAGCAGAGGACGCCTTCTCGGCTCGTCCCGTCCCCTCCCCTAAAATCAGTTCAGCGTGTTGATCAGCTGGAGCTGGGGACTGTCCTGCATCCCCAGGTCTCGAACAACAGAGGGCGCACTCGCAGATAATCCCGAGCCACCCCCCATTCAGTGAGGCAGACGCCCTCTCAGCTCTTCCCGTTTCCCCCCCTCCCCTTAAATGAATGAAGCGTGTGGATCGGCTGGATCCGAGCACCGTCCTGCAGCTCCTGGCCTCGATCAACAGATGGTGCCCTCGCAGCTCCTTCCGGCCCACCCACATTCAATGGAGTGCGGGGTTTGGCTGAGGCCGGGGCCCGTCCTGCAGTGCTCTGGGTGGGCCAGCAGAGGATGCCCTCGAATCTCTTCAAGTGTCTCCCTCTACTTAAATGAGTGTAGCGTGGGGATCGGCTGGGGCAGGGGCCCGTCTTGCAGGTGTCTGGGTGGACCAGCAGAGGGCGCCCTCGCAGTTCTTCCCGTTCCCCCCTAGCACCTGGTGTTTGGGATTGGCTGGGTTCGGGGATCCTCCTGCAGCTCGAGAGCTCGACGAGCAGGAGGCGCCCTGGCTGCTTTTCCCGTTCACCCCAATCAACTACTGCTTGGGGATTGGCTGGGGCCGGGGAGTATCCTGCATCGCGCGAGTTCGGCCAGAAGAGGACGCCTTTGCAGCTCTTCGCGTTTCTCCCCTCTCCTTAAATGAGAGGAGCGTGGGTATCGGCTGGATCCTGGAACCCTCCTCCAGCTCTTCCCCTCGGCCAGCAGAGATCGCCCTCGCAGGTCCTCCCACCTCCCTATTCAGTGGGGCACGGATTGGTTAGGGCAAGGGATTTCCCTGTAGCTCCTGGGCCGGCCAGCAGATGGCGCCCTCGCAGCTTCTCCCGTCGCCCCAAATTAGTGGAGTGCAGGTATTGGCTGGGACACAGGATTCCCCTGCAGCTTTTGGACTCGGTCAGCAGAGGGCGCCATATCAGTTTCTCCCTTCCCCTCCAAATCAACTGGTGCTTGGGGATCGGATGAAGTCGGGGGTTTTCCTTCAGCACGCGAGGTTGGCAAGCAGGGGACGCCCTCGCTGCTCTTCCCGTTCCACCCAGTCAACTGGTGCTTGGGGACTGGCTGCGTTCGGGGATTCTCCTGCAAACAAGCTGTGCCAGTAGATAAGCCCTAGCAGCTCTTCCCGTTTCCCCCATTCTCCTTAAATGAGTGGAGCGTGGGGATCGGCTGGAACCTAGGAACCTCCTGCAGCCCCTGGATTCGGCCACCTGAGAACGCCCTCGCAGGCAATCATTTCCCCCCCATTCAGGGGGGCGTGGATTAGTTGGGGCAAGGTATTTCCCTGCAGCTCTTGGTCTCGGTCAGTAGCGGGCGCCCTTTCAGCTTCTCCCGTCACCTCCAAATCAAATGGTGTTTGGGGTTCTGTTGAGGTCGGGAATTCTCCTGAAGCTTGCAAGGTCGGCCAACTGAGGGCGCCCTCGCAATTCCGCCTGTTCCCCCAATTAACTGGTGCTTGGGGATTGGCTGGAGTCGGGGATTCACCTGCAACTCACGAGGTCGGCCAGAAGCGGACGGTCTCACAGCACTTCCCGTTTCCCCACCTCTCCTTTAATGAGTGGAGCATTGGGATCGGCTGGAGCCTGGGACTGTCCTCCAGCTCCTGTGCTCGGCAGGCAGGGAGCGCCCTCGTAGGTCCTCCCGCCCCCCCCCCACCCCCCATTTAGTGGGGCAAGGATTGGTTGGGGCAAGGGATTTTCCAGCAGCTCGAGTGCCCGGCCAGTATATGGCGCCCTCGCAGCTCCTCCCGTTCCACCCAACCAACTGGTGCTTGGGCATTGCCTGGGGTAGGGAATTCTCCTGCAGCTCACGAGCTCGGCCAGCACAGGAAGCCCTAGCAGCTCTTCCCGTTTCCCTCTCTCTCCTTAAATGAGTGTAGCGTGGGGATCGGCCGGAGCCGGCGACCGTCCTGCAGCTCCTGTGCTCGGCCAACAGAGGTCACCCTCCCAGATCCTCTCGGCCCACCACCCATTCAATGGACCGTGAGAATTGGCTGGGGCCGGGGATCGTCCTGCAGTGCTCTGGATGGGTCAGCAGAAGGCGACCTCGCATCTCCTCTCGTTTCCCCCATTCAACCGGTGCTTGGGGATTGGCTGGGGTCGGGGATTCTCCTGCAGCTCGTCAGCTCGGCCAGCAGAGGATTCCATCGCAGCTCTTCCGTTTCCCCACTCTCTTTAAATGAGAGGACCGTGGTGATTGGCTGGAGCCTGGGACCGCCCAGCAGCTCATGTGCAGCTCATGGCCAACGGAGGGCGATATCCCAGCTTCTCCCGGCCCACCCACCATACAGTGGATCGTGAGTACTGGCTGGGTCCGGGGGCCTTCCTGCAGGGCTCGGTGTCGGCCAGCAGAGGGCGATATCGCAGCTTCTTCTGTTCCCCCCAGTCAACTGGTACTTGGGGATTGGCTGGGGTCGGGGATTCTCCGGCAGCTCGCGACCTCGGCCAGCAGAGGATGCCATCGCAGCTCTTTCCTGTCTCCCCCTCCTTAACTGAGTGGAGCATGGGGATCGGTTTGAGCCAGGGATCGTCCTCCACCTCCTGTGCTCGGCCAATAGGGAGCACCCTGGCAGGTCTTCCCGACCCACCCCCATACAGTGGGGCACGGATTGGTTGAGGCAAGGGAATTCCCTGCAGCTTCAGGGCGAGGCCAGCAGATGGCGCCCTCGCTGCTTCTCCCATCGCCCCAAGTCAGTGGAGTGCAGGGATGGGCTGGGGCAGGGGATTCTCCTGCAGCTGTTGGACTCTGTCAGCAGAGGGCTCCATCTCGGAGGTCCTCCAGTACCCCCCCCCCCCAAATCAGTGGGGCATGGATTGGTTGGGGCAAGGGATTTCCCTGCAGCTGGAGGGCCAGAAGATGGCGCCATCTCAGCTTCTCGCGTCCGCCCCCCCCCCCCCCAAAAAATTAAGTGGTGCTTGCGGATCGGCTGAGTTTGGGGATTGTCCTTCAGCTCGTGAGGTCGACTAACAGCTCTGGTGCTTGGGGATTGACTGGGGTCGGGGATTCACCTGCACCTCGCGAGCTCGGCCAGCAGAGGACGCCCTCGCAGCTCTTCCCGTTTCCCACCCTTCCTTGACTGAGTGGAGCATGGGAATCGGTTTGAGCCAGGGACCGTCCTTCAGCTCCTGTGTTTGGCCAGTAGAGAGCGCCTTAGCAGGTCTTCTCGCCCCGCCCATTCAGTAGGGCACGGATTGGTTGTGGCACGTGATTTCTCTGTAGCTCCAGGGCCCGGCAAGGAGATGGCGCCCTCGCAGCTTCTCCCGTCGGCCCAAATCAGAAGAGTGCGGTGATTGGCTGGGGCAGGGGATCCTCCTACAGCTCTTGGACACGGTCAGCAGAGGACGCCATCTCAGATTCTCCCGTCCCCTCCAAACCAGCTGGTGCTTGGGGACCTTCTGAAGTCGAGGTTCCTACTTAAGCTCTCGAGTTCGGCCAGCAGAGGGCAGCTTCGCAGCTCCTCCCGTTCCCCCCAATCAACTGGTGCTTGGGGATTGGCTGCGGTCGGGGATTCTCCTGTTGCTCGCGAGCTCTCAAGCAGAGGACGCCCTCGCAGCGCTTCCCCTTTCCACCTTCTCCTTATCTGAGTGGAGTTTGGGGGTCGGCTGGACTTGGTGACCGTCCTGCAGATCCTGGTTTCGGCCAGCAGAGTGCGTCTTCGCCTGTCCTCCAGTCCCCGTCCCCCCATCAGTGGGGCATGGATTGGTTGGGGGAAGGGATTTCCCTTCAGCTCCAGGGCCCGGCCAGCTGCTAGCGCCTTCGCAGCTTCTCCCATCGCCCCCGAATCAGTGTAGTGCAGAGATTGGCTGGGGCAGGGGATTCCCCTGCAGCTCTTGGAATCGGTCAGCAAAGGGTGCCATCTCAGCGTATCCTGCCCTCTCCAAATCAATTGGTGCTTGGGGATCGGCTGAAGTCAGGGGTTCGTCTTAAGCTCGTGAGGACGGCCAGCAGGGGGCGCTCTCGAAGCTCCTCCCGTTCCCCCTAATCAACTGGTGCTTGGGGATTGGCTGGGGTCGAGGATTCTCCTGCAGCTGAGCTCGGCCAGCAGAGGACGTCCTAGCAGCTCTTTCCGTTTGACCCCGTTTCTTATATGAGTTGAGCGTGGGGATCGGCTGGAGCTGTGGAATCTCCTGCAGCTCCTGGGATCGGCTAACAGAGGGCGCCCTGGCAGCTACTCCCGGCCCACACCCCATTCAGTGAATCCCGGAGATCGGCTGGGACAGGGGCCCGTCCTGCAGGTAACTGGGTAGGCCAGCAGATGGCGCCCTCGCAGCTTCTCCTGTTGCCCCAAATCAGTGGAGTGCAGGGATTGGCTGGGCCCGGAGATTCCCTTGCAGCTCTTCGACTCAGTCAGCAGAGGGCGCCCTCTCAACTTCTCCCGTCCCCTCCAAATCAACCGGTGCTTGGGGATCGCCTGAATTCGTGAGTTCTCCTAAAGATCGCGAGGTCGGACAGCAGGGGGCACCCTCTCAGCTCCTCACGTTCCCCCAATCAACTGGTGCTTGGGGATTGGCTGGGGTCGAGGATTCTCCTGCAGCTCGCGAGCTCGGCCAGCAGAGGACGTCTTCTCAGCTCTTCCCGTTCCCCCCCTCCTTAAATGAGTGAAGCGTGGCCATCGGTTGGAGCTGGTGACCGTCCTGTAGCTCTTGGGCTCGGCCAACAGAGAGTGCCCTCGCAGCCCCCCCCTGCCCACCCACATTTATTGGAGCTCGGGGTTTGGCTGAGGCTGGGGCCCGTCCTGCAGTGCTCTGGGTGGGGCAGAAGAGGACGCCCTCGCAGCTCTTCACGTTTTCCCCACCTCTCCTTAAATGTGTGGAGCGTGGGGATCGGCTGGGCCCTGGGACCATCCTGCAGCTCCTGGGCTCGGCCTTCGTGCTCCTTCCGGCCTACCCCATTCAGTGAATAGCGGGGATCTACTGGGGCAGGGGCCCGTCCTGCAATTCTCTGGGTGGGTCAGCAGATGGTGCTCTCGCAGCTTCTCCCGTTGCCCCAAATCAGTGGAGTGCAGGGATTGGCAGTGTCAGGGGATTCCCCTGAAGCACTTGGACTTGGTCAGCTGAGGGCGCCCCCTCAGCTATTCCTGTCCCCTCCAAATCAACTGGTACTTTGGGATCGGCTGAAGTTGGGGGTTCTCCTTAAGCTCGTGAGGTCGGCCGGCAGGGGCCGCACTTGCAGCTCCTCCCGTTCACCCCAATCAACTGGTGCTTGGGGATTGGCTGAGGTCGGGCATATACAGCACCTGTATATACGTATTATATATGTACATATGTTTGTACATATTTATTACTCTATTTGTTTTACTTGTGCATATCTATTCTATTTATTTTATTTTGTTAATATGTTTGGTTTTGTTCTCTGTCTCCCTCTTCTAGACTGTGAGCCCACTGTTGGCTAGGGACTGTCTCTATATGTGCCAACTTGTACTTCCCAAGCTCTTAGTACAGTCTTCTGCACACAGTAAGTGCTCAATAAATGCGATTGATTGACTGATTGATTCTCATCTGCCCCTTGATGGTTTCGGAGCTTATACGTGGCAAAGCCTAGTGGATAGAGACCAGGCCTACAAGTCAGAAGGACCTGTGTTCTAACCCCAGTTCCGCTACTTGTCAGCTGTGTGGCCTTGAGTAAATCGCTTCACTTCTCTGTGCCTCAGTGACCTCGTTTGTAAAGTGGGGAATAAGACTGTGATCCCTATGGGGGAAAGGGACTCTGTCCAACCCGATTATCTTGTATCAACCCCAGCACTTAGAACAGTGCCTCGCACATAGGAGGTGCTCAACAAATACCATTCAAAAAACAAAGTCAAGAAAAAGTCTTTCACCAGTTCTGGTCCCCCTCTGTCTCCCCGCACTGTCCTTGTCTGCCTTCCGGCCCTGGTCCCTCTCGACCTCCAGGCCCCACTCCCTCTCTCCGTATCGACCCTGATCTCCCTGTCGCTGGCCCAAGCTCCACTCTGCCTACTGGCCCTGGTCCCCCTCTGCTTCTATTCATTCATTCATTCAATCGTATTTATTGAGCACTTACTGTGTGCGGAACACTGTACTAGGAAGCGCTTGGGAAGTACAAGTTGGGAACATATAGAGACGGTTCCTACCCAACATTGGGCTCACAGTCTAGAAGGGGGAGACAGAGAACAAAAAAAACATATTAACAAAATAATATTAATAGAATAAATATGTACAAATAAAATAGAGTAATAAACATTTATATACATATATACAGGTGCTGTGGGGAGGGGAAGGAGGTGAGGCAGGGGGGATGGGAAGGGGGAGGAGGGAGTTCAGTCTGGGAAGGCCTCCTGGAGGAGGTGAGCTCTCAGTAGGGCTTTGAAGGGAGGAGGAGAGCTAGCTTGACTGATGAGGGGAGGGAGGGCATTCCAGGCCAGGGAGATGACATGGGCCGGGGGTCGACGGCGGCACAGGAGAGAACAAGGCATGGTGAGGAGATTAGCGGCAGAGGAGCGGAGGGTGCGGGCTGAACTGTAGGAGAGAAGGGACGTGAGGTAGGAGGGGGCGAGGTGATGGGGAGCCTTGAAGCCGAGGGTGAGGAGTTTTTACCTGATGCTTAGGTTGTTTGGTAGCCACTGGAGATTTTTGAGGAGGGGGGTAACATGACCAGAGAGGTTCTGGACAAAGACAATCAGGGCAGCGGCGTGAAGTATGGATTGAAGTGGGGAGAGACAGGAGGATGGGAGATCGGAGAGGAGGCTGATACGGTAATCCAGACGGGACAGGATGAGAGCTTGAAAGAGCAGGGTAGCAGTTTGTATGGAGAGGAAAGGGCGGATCTTGGCAATGTTGCGGAGCTGAGACCGGCAGGTTTTGGTGACAAATTGGATGTGAGGGGTGAACAAGAGAGCGAAGTCGAGGAAGACACCAAGGTTGCGGGCTTGTGAGACGGGATGATAGTGTCGTCAACAGTGATGGGAAAGTCAAGGAGAAGGCAGGATTTGGGAGGGAAGACAAGGAGTTCAGTCTTGGACATGTTGAGTTTTAGGTGGCGGGCAGACATCCAGATGGAGATAGCCTGAAGGCAGGAGGAGATGCGAGATTGGAGGGAGGGAGGGAGAGCAGGGGCAGAGATGTAGATTTGCTTGTCATCAGCGTAGAGATGATAGTTGAAGCCGTGGGAGCGAATGAAGTCACCAAGGGAGTGAGTGTAGATCGAGAACAGAAGGGGACCAAGAACTGAACCTACAGGAACCCCTACAGTAAAGGGATGGGGGTTGAGGAGCCTTCAAAAGAGACTGAGAACGAACGGCCGGAGAGATAAGAGGAGAACCAGGAGAGGACGGTCCGCTCCGTTTTAAGTAAGATCCCTTTCATCCTAGACCTATTCCTTTCCAGTTCTCTACTCCTCTTGGCCCTAACTGAAACATGGTTGTCTCCGGACGACACGGTCTCTTCTGCTGCTCTCTCCAGTGCAGGTCTCTTCTTTTCCCACTCAACCAGTCTCACCGGAAAAGGAGGAGGTGTTGGTTTCCCTCTCGCCCCCCAATGTCGCTTTCGCACTATCCTTCCTCCCCCTTCCCTTTCCTTCCCTTCCTTTGAAGCCCACATTATTCGCCTCTACCACCCCCTCCAGATTCTTGTAGCTGTCATCTACCGCCCCCCCGGCCCCACCCCCAACTTCTTTAACGATTTTGACCCCCTTCCTCACCTTCCTTCTCTCCTTTTCCATGCCCACTCTGATCCTCGGAGACTTCAACATCCACATGGATACCCCTGATGACTCCTCTTCTGTCCGCCTTCTATCTCTCCTCGACGCTGCCAACCTCTTGCTCCACCCCACCTCACCCACTCACCACCTTAGTCATACCCTCGACCTCATCATCTCCTACCGCTGCACTGTGTCCACCTTCCCCAACTCTGAAATCCCTCCCTCTGATCATAATCTTCTCACCTGCCTCCTCACTCACACTCCTTTCCCCTGTAAATCCATATCACTCCCTCACAGAGATCTCCGCTGTCTTGACCCCATCCATCTTTCTGAGCGCCTCACACCCCACCTCGCCTCCCTCTCCTCTCTACCCAGTCTTGATGATTAATGCTCTCAACTTTACCCTTTCTACTCAGCTAGACTCACTCGCTCCCCTTTCCCTTCGCCGCTCTCATACCACTAACCAACAGCCCTGGATCACTGTCACTGTCTGCCTCCTTCAGTCTTTTGCTCGATCTGCCGAAAGCTGCTGGCGAAAGTCTAAACACCATGCCAACCTCGTTCACTTAACGTTTATCCTTTCCTGCCTTAACTCAGCCCTCTCCTCTGCCAGACAAAACTATTTCTTCTCCCTTGTTGAAACGCATGCCCATCATCCCCGTCAGCTATTCCGTACATTCAACTCCCTTCTCAGGCCCCCGGTTCCTCCCCCTCCTCCTTCCCTCACCCCCAACGATCTGGCCTCCTACTTTATTAACAAAATTAAATCCATCAGGTCCGACCTCCCCAAAGTCACTACCCCCACTTCTCCAAACCCTGGTCTCTCAATACTCTCTGCTACTCTCCCATCCTTCCCAGCAGTATCCTCAGAGGAGCTCTCCTCCCTCCTCTCAAGTGCTACTCCGGCCACCTGTGCTTCCGACCCCATTCCCTCTCATCTCATGAAATCTCTCGCTTCATCCCTTCTCCCCTCCTTAAATTCCAAATTCAACCTCTCACTCGCCACTGGTTCCTCCCCCTCTGCCTTCAAACATGTCCATGTTTCTCCCATCCTAAAAAACCCTCTCTTGACCCCACCTCACCTTCTAGTTATCGCCCCATGTCCCTCCTACCATTCCTTTCCAAAGTCCTTAAACAAGGTGTCTACATGCGCAGCCTCGAATTCCTCAACACCAACTCTCTCCTCGACCCCCTCCAGTCTGGCTTCCGTCCCCTACATTCCACTGAAACTGCCTTCTCAAAGGTCACCAATGACCTCCTGCTTGACAAATCCAACGGCTCATACTCTATTCTAATCCTCCTCGACCTCTCAACTGCCTTCGACACCGTGGACCACCCCCTTCTCCTCAGCACGCTATCTGACCTTGGCTTCACAGACTCCGTCCTCTCCTGGTTCTCCTCTTATCTCTCCGGTCGTTCATTCTCAGTCTCTTTTGCAGGCTCCTCCTCCCCCTCACATCCCCTTACTGTGGGATCATATCCCCAAGGTTCAGTTCTTGGTCCCCTTCTGTTCTCGATCTACACTCACTCACTTGGGGACCTCATTCGCTCCCACGGCTTCAACTATCATCTCTACGCTGATGACACCCAAAATCTATATCTCTGCCCGTGCTCTCTATCCCTCCCTCCAGGCTCGCATCTCCTCCTGCCTTCAGAACATCTCCATCTGGATGTCTGCCTGCCACCTAAAACACAACATGTCCGAGACTGAACTCCTCCTAAACCCTACCCTCTTCCTGACTTTCCCATCACTGTTGACGGCACTATCATTCTTCCCGTCTCAAAAGCCCGCAACCTTGGTGTCATCCTCGACTCCACTCTCTCATTCACCCAAGGAATCTCTCATTTAACCAAGCCGTCACCAAAACCTGCCGATCTCAGCTCCGCAACATTGCCAAGTTCCGCCCTTTCCTCTCCATCCAAACAGCTGCCGTGTTCGTTCAAGCTCTCATCCTGTCTCGTCTGAACTACTGCATCAGCCTTCTCTCTGATCTCCCATCCTCGTGTCTCTCCCCACTTCAATCCATACTTCATGATGCTGCCCGGATTTTCTTTGTCCAGAAACGCTCTGGGCATGTTACTCCCCTCCTCAAAAATCTCCAGTGGCTACCAATCAATCTGCGTATCAGGCAGAAACTCCTCACCCTGGGCTTCAAGGCTCTCCATCACTTCGCCCCCTCCTACCCTCTCTTCTCTCTTTCTACAGACAAGCTCGTACCCTCCGCTCCTCTACCGCTAATCTCTTCACCGTGCCTCGTTCTCTCCTGTCCCGCCGTTGACCCCCGGCCCACGTCATCCCCCTTGCCTGGAATGTCCTCCCTCTGCACATCCGCCAAGCTAGCTCTCTTCCTCCCTTCAAGGCCCTATTGAGAGCTCACCTCCTCCAGGATGCCTTCCCAGACTGAGCCCCCTCCTTCCTCTCCCCCTCGTCCACCCCTCCATCCCCCCGCCTTACCTCCTTCCCTTCCCCACAGCACTTGTATATCTCTATATATGTTTGTACATATTTTACACTATTTATTTATTTATTTTACTTGTACATATCTATTCTATTTATTTTATTTTGTTAATATGTTTGGTTTTGTTCTCTGTCTCCCCCCTCTAGACTGTGAGCCCATTGTTGGGTAGGGACTGTCTCTATATGTTGCCAACTTGTACTTCCCAAGCGCTTAGTACAGTGCTCTGCACACAGTAAATGCTCAATAAATACGATTGATTGATTGACGGAGTCTGTGAAGCCAAGGTTGGATAGCACATTGAGGAGAAGGGGGTCGTCCACAGTGTCGAGGGCAGCTGAGAGGTCGAGGAGGATTAGGATAGAGTATGAGCCGTTGGATTTAGCCAGCAGGAGGTCATTGGTGACCTTTAAGAGGGCAGTTTTCGTGGAATGTAGGGGACGGAAGCCAGATTGGAAGGGGTCGAGGAGAGAGTTGGCATTGAGGGATTCGAGGCAGCGTGTGTAGACGACTTGTTCAAGGAGTTTGGAAAGGAATGGTAGGAGGGATATGGGGTGATAACTAGAAGGCGAGGTGGGATAAAGAGAGGGTTTTTTTAGGATGGGAGGATGTGCGCATGTTTGAAGGCAGAGGGCTAGGAACCCGTGGAGAGTGAGCAGTTGAAGATGGAAGTTAAAGAGGGGAGAAGGGACGGAGCGAGAGATTTCATAAAATGAGAGGGAATGGGGTCAGAAGCACAGGTGGCCAGAGTAGCACTTGAAACGAGGGAGGAGATCTCTTCTGAGGATACTGCTGGGAAGGATGGGAGAGTAGCGGAGAGAGTTGAGAGCCAGGGGGTTGGAGAAGTAGGGGGAGTGACTTTGGGGAGCTCAGATCCGATGGATTTAATTTTATTTATGAAGTTAGTAAGTATAATGAAGTTTATTAATGAAGTTTATTAATTAATTTTATTAATGAAGGGCCTCTAGGCCCTTATCTCCCAGCCTCCCGGCCCAGGTCCACCTCTGCCTCCCTGCCCAGGTCCCCCCAACGTCTCAGCCATGGTCCCTCGCAACCTCCCGGCCCAATACGCCTCTGACTCCTGGCCCTGGTCATCCTCTGCCTCCCGGCCCTGGTCCCTCGTCTTTTGGCCCAGTTACCCCTCTGCCTCCAGGCCCTGGTCCCCCTGTCTCCTGGACCAGGTACCCCTGTGCCTCCTGGCCCTGCTCCCCCTCTTCCTCCCAATCCTGATCCCCATCTGCCTCCCAGACCTGGAACGTCTTTGCCTCCCAGACCTGGTCCCTCTGTGCCTACCATCCCTGGTCTCCTTCAACCTCCACGCCCTGGTCCCTCTCTCCATCCCAGCCCTGGTTCATGCCTACCTCCCGGCCCTGGTCTCCTACATCCAGGCCCATGGGTCGCTCTCTGTCCTTTCCCTGGGTCCACTATACAACCCGGCCTAGGTCCCCTCCCCTTGTCTTCTGGCTCAGGTACCTCTCGGCCTCCTTGCCCAGATCCCCCTGTCTTTCGGCCCAGGAACGCCTCTGCCTCCTGGCCATGGTCCCCATCTGCTTCCCCGCCCTGATTCCCGTCTGCCTCCCAGGCCTGGCCCCTCTGTGCCTCTCAGCCCTGGTCTCCCTCAGCCTCCATGCCCTGATCCGTCTCTCCGTCGTAGCCCTGGGTCATGCCTACCTCCCGACCCTGGTCCCCCTGTTTCCTGATACAGGTACCCCTCTGCCTCCTAGTCATGGTCCCTCTCTGCCTCCAGGCCCTGGCCTCCCTCAGCCTCCCGGCACTGGTCCCCCTCTATCTCCCTGCCCTTCTCACCCCCGCTTTTCCGCCCTGGTCCCCCTTTGCCTTCGGCTAAGGTACCCCTCGGCCCCCTAGCCCAGGTCACTCTCTGCCTCCCGGCCCAGGTATCCCCCTGCCTTTTGGCCCCGGTCCCCCTATGGTTCCAGGCCCTGGTGCCCCTCTGCTTCCAGGCCCGGGGTCCTCCTTCCATCCCAGCCCTGGGTCCCATATATAACTCGGCTCTGCTGCCTGTCTCCTGGCCTGGCACCCCTCTGCCTCCTGGCCGTCGTCCCACTGTCTCCCGACCCAGATACCTCTCTACCTCCCATCCCTGGTCCTTCTGTGCATCCCGGACTTGGTCTCCTTCTACCTCCGGGCCCTTGGGTCTCTCTCCATTCTGGCCCTTGGTGCCCTCTACCTCCCGGCCCTGGACCACCTGTCTCCGAGCCCAGGTACCCCACTACCTCCCGACCCTGGTTCCCCTCTGCCTTCCCACACTGGTCCCCTTCTACCTTCCGTCCCTGATCCCCCGCTGCCTCCCTGCCCTGGTCCCACCCTGCTTCTCGGCCCTGGTTCCCTTTTAACTCCCAGACCAGGTCCCCCTGTCACCCGGCCCAGGTACCACTCTGCCTTCTGGCACTGGTTCCCCTCTGTCCTGGTCCCAATATGCCTCCAGGCCCTGTGTCCCCCTCTGCCTCGTGGCCGTCATCCCCTTGTCTCCTAGCACCCCCTCTGCTTCTTGGTCCATGCCCCGTTTCACCTCTCGGCCCTGGTCCCCCTCGGCCTCTCGGCCCTGGTCCCCATGTCTTGCAGGCCAGGGACCCCTCTGCCGCCCTGCCCTGGTCCCTCTGCCTCCCTGCCCAGGTACCCCTCTGTCTCCTGGCCCTGGTCCCCCCCGACTCCCGGCCCAGGTACCACTCTGCCTCCTGGTCCTGGTCCCCCTATGCCTACCTGCCCTGGTCCCCCTCTGCCTCCCGGCCCTTTCCCCCCTCTGCCTACCTGCCCTTGTCTCCCATGCTTCTCGGCCCTGGTCTCCCTTTGCCTTCCAGCCCAGGTACCCATCTGCCTCCTGGCCCTGATCCCTCCTTACCATCCTGCCCTGATCCCCCCTCTGCCTCCGGACCTGGTCGCTCTGTGTCTTCCGTCTCTGGTTCCCCTCTGCCTCCCTGCCCTGGTCCCTCTGCCTTCCGGTCCAGGTACCCCTGTGCCTTCTGGCCCTGGTAGTCCTCTGTCTACCTGCCCTCGTCCCCATCTGCCTCCCGGCCCTGGTCCCCCGTCTCCTGGCCTAGGCACCCCTCTGTCTCCTAGCCCTGGTCCCTCTCTGACACCAGGCCCTGGTCCCCCTCTGCCTCCCAGCCCTGGACCCCCGTCTCCCGGCCTAGGTACCCCTGGTCCTTGGGGATTGGCTGGAGTGGGGGATACTCCTGCAGTTCCCGAGGTCGGCCAGGAGGATCGCCCTCGCAGCTCCTCCCTTTCCCCCCAATAAACTAGGGTTTGTGTATTGGCTGGGTTCTGGGACTCTCCTGAAGCTCGTGAGCTACTTCTGCAGAGGATCCCCCCGCAACTCTTCTGGATCCCCCCCTTAAATGAGTGGAGCTTGGGGATCGGCTGGAAGCCGGTACGTTTCTGCAGCTCCTGGGCTCGGACAGCAGAGGGCGTCCTCCCAGCTTCTCACGGCCCACACACCATTTAGTGCAGTGCGGGGATGGGCCGGGGCCGGGGCCCGACCTGCACTGCACTGTGTGGGCCAGCAGAGGTCGCCCTCGCAGCTGCTCCCGTTCCCCTCAATCAACTGGTGTTTGGGGATTGGCTGGGGTCGGAGATTCTCCTACAGCACGTGAGCTCTTCTAAGAGACGACGCCCTCGCAGCTCTTACCTTGTCCCCCGTCTCCTCAACTGAGTGGAGGGTAGGGATCTGCTGGAGCCTGGGACCGTCCTGCTGGTCCTGGGCTCGGCCAAGAGAAGGTGTCCTCACATCACCTCCCTTCCCACCCCCCATTCAAACGGGCGTGGATTGGTTGGGGCAAGGGATTGCTCTTCAACTCTCGGGCCCGGCCAGCAGATGGCGCCCTCGCCGTTAATCCCGTCGCCCCCAAATGAGTGTAGTGCCGGGATTGGCTGTGACCGGATATTCACCTGCAGCCCTTCGACTCGGTCAGCAGAGGGCGCCCTCTCAGCTTCACCCGACTCCTCCAAATCAACCGGTGCTTGGGCATCGGCAGAGGTTGGTGATTCCCCTGAAGGTTGCGAGGTCGGCCAGCAGAGGGCTCCCTAAGAGCTCCTCCCGTTCCCCCCGAGCAACTGGTGTTTAGGTAGTGGCTGGGGTCGGGGATACTCCTGCAGCTCGCGGGCCATGGCAGCAGATGACGCACTCGCAACTCTTCCCTTTCCCCCCAATAAACTGGGCCTTGTGGATTAGCTGTGGTCAGGGATTCTTCTGCAGCTATCGACCTCGGTCAGCAGAGGAAGCCCTCGCAACTCTTCCCTTTACCCCTCCCCCCACTTCCAAGAGTGGAGCGTGGGGAACGGCTGGAGCCCGGGACATTCTTGTAGCTCCTGGGCTCGGACAGCAGAGGGCGCCCTCCCAGCTCCTCACGGCCCACACACCACTCAGTGGAGTGCGGGGATTGGCTGGGGTCGTGGCCCGACCTGCACTGCTCTGTGGGGGCCTGCAGAAGTCGCCCTCGCAGCTGCTCCCGTTCCCCGCAATCAACTGGTGTTTGGGCATTGGTTGGGGTCGGAGATTCTCCTGCAGCTCGTGAGCTCTTCTAGGAGATGACGCCCCCGCAGCTCTTAGCTTGTCCCGCGTCTCCTCAACTGAGTGGAGCGTAGGGATCTGCTGGAGCCGGGGACCGTCCTGCAGCTCCTGGGCTCGGCCAAATGAGGGTGCCCTTACATTACCTCCCGGCCCACCCCCCATTCAGTGGGGCGCGGATTGACTGGGGTAAGGGATTTCTCTTCAACTAGCGGGCTCGGCCAGCCGATGGCGCCCACGCAGTTAATCCCCTCGCCCCCAAATTAGTGTAGTGCTGGGATTGGCTGGGAGCGGGTATTCACCTGCAGCCCGAAGACTCGGTCCGGAGAGGGCGCCCTCTCAGCTTCTCCCGACCCCTCCAAACCAACCGGTGCTTGGGGATCTGCTGAGGTCGGGCTTACTCCTGAAGTTCGCGAGGTAGGCCAGGAGGAGGCGCCCTCGTAGCCCTCCCGTTCCCTCCAATGAACTGAGGCTTCAGGATTTGCTGGGGTCTGGGATATTCCTGCATCTCGCGAGCTGGGCCAGCAGAGGACGCCCCCACAGCTCTTCCTGTTCCCCCCCTCTCCTCTATGATTGGATCGTGGGGATCGGCTGGAGCAGGGGAATGTCCTGTAGCTCCTGGTCTTGGCCAGGAGAGGGCCCCCTCGTAGCTCCTCCCGGCCCATCCCCATTCAGTGGGGCGCAGATTAGTTCGGCCAAGGGGTTTCTCTGCAGCTCGCGGGCCCGGCCAGCAGATGGCGCCCTCGCAGTTAATCCCCTCGCCCCCAAACTAGTGTAATGCGGGGATTTGCTGGGATAGGGTATTCCCCTGCAGCTATTACACTCGATCAGCAGTGGGCGACCTCTCAGCTTCTCCCGTCCCCTACAAATAAACTGGTTCTTGGGGATTAGGTGAGGTCGGGTTTTCTCCTGATGCTCGCGTGGTCGGCCAGCCGGGGGAGCCCTCGCAGCTTCTCCAGTTACACCCAATGAACTGGTGCTTGGGGAGTGGTTAGAGTCGCGGATTCTCCTGCAGCTCGAGATCTCGGCCAGCAGAGGACGCCCTCGCAACTCTTTCCGTTTCCCCCCCTCCTCAACTGAGTGGAGTGTGGGGACCTGCTAGAGCCGGGAACAGTCCTGCAGCTCCTGAGCTCGGCCAAAAGAGGGCGCCCTCGTATCACTTCCCGGCCCACTCTCCATGCAGTGGGGCAAGGGATGTCTCTGCAGCTCGAGAGCCCGTCCAGCAGATGGCGCCCTCGCAGTTACTCCCGACGCCTCCAAATTAGTTTAGTGCGGGGATTGCCTGGGACCGGCTATTCCCCTGCAGCTCTTAGACTCGATCAGCAGTGGGACTGCTCTCAGCTTCTCCCGTCCCCTCCGCATCAACAGGTGATTGGGGATTGGCTGAGGTGGGGTTTTCTCTTGAAACTCGCGAGGTCGGACAGCAGGGGGCGCCCTCGCAGCTCCTCAGGTTCCACCCAATCCACTGGTGCTTGGGGAGTGGTTAAGATCGGGGACCCTCCTGCAGCTCGCGAGGTCGGCCAGCAGACGGCGCCCTGGCAATTCTTCCCGTTTCCCCCCCCTCCTTAAATGAGTGGAGTGTAGGGATCGGCTGGAGCCAGAGACATTCCTGTAGCTCCTGGGCTCGGCCAGCAGAGCGCGCCCTCGCAGCTCCTCACGACCCCCAGCTATACAGTGCAGTGCGGGGATTGACTGGACCGTGGCCCGACCTGCAGTGCTCTGTGTGGGCCAGTAGAGGGCGCCCTCGCTTTTCCTCCCCATGCTCACCATGAAGTGGTGCTGGAGGATTGGCTGAGGTCGGGGATTCTCCTGCAGCTAGCGAGCTCGGCCAGCAGAGGACGCCCTCGCAGATCTTACCGTGTCACCCCCTCTCCTCAAGTGAGTGGAGTGTAGGGATCTGCTGGAGCCGGGGTCTGTACTGCAGCTCCTGGGCTAGGCCAGCAGATGGCGCCCTCACAGTTAATCCCGTCGCCACCAAATTGGTGTAGTGTGGAGAGTGGCTGGGACCGGGTATTGCCCTGTAACTGTCAGACTCGGTCAGCAGAGGGCGCCCTCTCCGCTTCAACCAACCCGCCAAAACAAGCGGTACTTGGGGCTTGGCTTTGGATGAGGATACTCCTGCAACTCGCGAGGTCGGCTAGCAGGGAGCGATCTCGCAGCTCTTCCTTTTCCCCCCGATATACTGGGGCTTGTGGATTGGCTGAGGTCGGGGACTCTCCTGAAGCTCGCGAGCTCTTTCAGCAGAGGACGCCCTCGCAGCTCTTCCCGATCCCCTCCTCTTCTCAAATGAGTGGAGCGTGGGAATCGGCTGGATCCGGTGACATTCCTGCGGCTCCTGGGCCCGCCAGCAGCGGACGCCCTCGCAGCTATTCACGACGCACACGTCATTCAGTGGAGTGCCGGGATAGGCTGGGGCCGTGGCCCGATCTGCAGTGCTCTGTGTGGGCCAGCATGTGGCGCCCTCGCTGTTAATCTCGTCGACCCCAAATTAGTGTAGTGCGGGGATTGGTTGGGACCGGGTATTCTCCTGCCGCCCTTAGATTCGGTCAGCAGAGGGCGCCCTCTCAGCTTCCCCCGACCCCTACAAATCAGCCGGGGCTTGGAAAACAGCTGAAGTTGGGGATTCTCCTGAAGTTCGCGATTTCGGCCGGTAGAGGGCGCAATAAGAGCTCCTCCCGTTCCCCCCAGGCAACTGGTACTGGGGGATTGGCTGGGATCGGGGATACTCCTGCAGCTCACGGGTCCTGTCAGCAGATGGCGCCCTCGCAAATCCTCCATTTCCCCCCAATATACCTGGACTTGTGGATTGGCTGGGGTCGGGGCATGTCATGCAGCTGGCGAACTCGGCCAGCAGAGGGCGCTCTGGCATGTCTTTCCTTCCCTCTCATTCAGTGGGGCGCGGATTGTTGGCTGCAAGGGAGTACCCTGCAGCTCACGGGCCCGGACAGTAGATGGCGCCCTCGCAGTTTCTCCGGTCGCCCCCAAAACACTGGAATGCGCGGAATGGCTGGGGCCTGGGATTCCACTGCACGTTTTGGCCTCGATCAGCAGGAGACGCCCTCGCAGCATTTCTCGACACCTCCAAATCAACTGGTTCTTGGGGTTCGGCTGATTTCGGGGATTCTCCTAAAGCTCGAGAGGTCGGTCAGCGGGAGGCGCCCTCGAAGCTCCTCCTGTTCCCCCAATCAACAGATGCTTGGGGATTTGCTAGGGTCGCGGTGTATCCTGCAGCTCGCGAGCTCGGCCAGCAGAGGACGCCCTCGAAGCTCTTCCCATTTCTCCCCCTCTCCTTAAATGAGTTGAGCGTGGGGACTATCTGGAGCCAGGGACCGTCGCGCAGCTCCTGGGCTCGGCCAACCGAGGGAGCACTCGAATCTATTCCCGGCCCGCCGCACATTCAGTGGAGCGCGGGTATTGGCTGGGACCGGGGCCTGTCCTGCAGGACTCCGGTTGGGCCAGCAGACGGCGCCCTCGCAGGTCCAACCGTTCCCCTCAATCAAATGGTGCTTTTGGATGGGCTTGGGTCGGGAATTCTCCTGCATCTTGCGAGCTCGGCAGACAGAAGATTCCATCGCAGCTCTTCCATCCTCCCCCGTCCTTAACGGAGTGGAGAATCGGGATCGTCTGCAGCCGCGGACCCTCCTGCAGTTCCTGGGCTCGGCTAACCGCAGGCTCCCTAGCAGCTCCTCCCGGCACACCCCTAATTCAGTGAAGCGCGGGGATTGTCCAAGGCCGGGGCCTGTCCCGCAGGGCTCTGAGTGGGCCAACATAGGGCGCCTCGCAGCTCCTCCCTTTCCCGCCAATCAACTGGTGCTAGGGGATTTCCTACCGGAGCTTGGAGATCGGCTGAGGTCAGAGATTTTCCTGAAGCTCGCGAGGTCGGCCAGCAGGGGGCGCCATCGCTGCTCCTCCATTTCCCCCCAGTAGCCCGGTAATTTTGGGTTGGCTGGAGTCAGGGATTCACCGGCAGCTCGCTAGCTCGACCAGCAGAGGACTCCTTGTCAGGTCTTCCGTTCACCCCCAAATTCAGTGGGGCACATATTTGTTGGGGCAAGGATTTCCTTGCACTCACGGGCCTGGACAGCAGATGCCACCCTCGCAGTTTCTCCCGTCGCCCCCAAATCATTGGCGTGCAGGGATTGGCTGGGGCCTTGGATTCCACTGCAGCTCTCGGACTCGATCAGCTGAAGACGACCGCTCAGCTACTCCCGCCCTCCAAATCACCTGGTGCTTGGGGATTTTCTGAGGTCGGGTTTTCTCCTGAAGCTCGCGAGGTCGTCCAGGAGGGGCACCCTCGCAGCTCCTCCCGGTGCACCCACTCAAAAGGTGTTTGGGAAAGGGTCGGGGATTCTCCTGCAGTTCGCGAGCTCTGCCGACAGAGGACGCCCTCGCAACTCAACCCTATTATCACCATCTCATTAAATGAGCGGAGCCTGGGGAACGGCGGCAGCCGGGGACATTCCTTCAGCTCCTGGACTCGGCCTGAAGAGGGCGTCATCGCAGCTGTTTACGGCCCACACGCCATTCAGTTCAGGGTGGGTATAGGCCGGGGACGTGGCCCGAGTTGCAGTGCTTTTTCTGGGCCAGCAGAGGGCGCCTCGCGGCTCCTTCCTGCCCCCCCCCCCCCCGCCCATCAACTGGAGCTTGGGGATTCCCTGGAGTCCGGGATTCTCCTGCAGCTCCTGGGCTCGGTCAAAAAATGGCGCCCTTGTTTCTCCTCCAGGACCACCCCCCCTTCAGACGGGGCTCAGATTGTTTGGGGCAAGGGATTTCTCTGCAGCTCGCGGACCCGGCCAGCAGATGGCGCCCTCTCTCTTACTCCCTTCGCCGGCAAATTGGTGTAGTTCGGGGATTGGCTGGAACAGGGTATTCCCATGCCACTCTTAGACTCTGTCAGCAGAGGGCGCCCTCTCAGCTTCTCCCGAACCCTCCAAATCAACCGGAGCTCGGGGATCGGCTGAGGTCAGAGATTTTCCCGAAGTACGCCAGGTCGGCCAGCAGGGGAAGCACAAATAGGTTATCCCTTTCTCCCCAAGCTACTGGTGCTTGGGGAGTGGCTGGGGTCGGGGAAGCCCCTGCAGCACGAGGGTTGGTCCAGCAGGGGCCGCACTCTCTGCTCCACCTTATCCTGCCAATAGCCTGGTGCTTTTGGGTTGGCTGGGGTCCGGGATTCACCGGCAGCTGGCTAGCTCGCCCAGCAGAGAACCCTCTGGCAGGTCTTCCCTTCACCCCCAAATTCAGTGGGGCGCATATTTCTTGGGGCAAGGGGTTTCCCTGCAGCTCACGGGCCCCGACAGCAGATGGCGCGCTCGCAAATCTCTCCCGTCGCCCTCAAATCACTAGTGTGCAGGAATTGGCTGGGGCCTTGGATTCCCCTACAGCTCTCGGACTCGATCAGCTGAAGACGACCCCTCACCTACTCCCGCCTTCCAAAGCACCTGGTGCTTGGGGATTCTCTGAGGTCAGGTTTTCTCCTGAAGTTCACGAGATCGGCTGGGATGGGCGCCCTCGCAGCTCTTCCCGGTCCACCCTATCAACTGGTGCTTGGGAAGTGGTGTAGTCGGGGATTCTCCTGCAGCTCGCGAGCTCGGCCGGCAGAGGACGCCCTCGCAGCTCTTCCCGATTACCTCCCACTCCATAAATGAGCAGAGCCTGGGGAACGGCTGCAGCCGGGGAAATTCCTGCAGCTTCTGGCCTCGGCCAGCAGAGGGCGCTCTCGCAGCTCTCCACGGTCACCTGCCATTCACTCGAGTGCGGAGATTGTCTGGTGCCGTGGGCCTACCTGCAGTGCTCTGTGTAGGCCAGAAGAGGGCGCCCTCGCAACTCCTCCCTTTCCCGCCAATCAACTGCTGCTTGGGGAGTACCTGGGGTTCGGGATTCTCCTGCAGCTCGCAAGCTCGGCCAGCAGAGAACGCCCTCGCAGGTCATACCGTTTCCACCGTCTCCTTAACTGAGTGGAGCGTGGCGATCTGCTGGAGCCTGGGACCGTCCTGCAGCTCCTGGGCTCGGTCAACAAACGGCGCCCTTTAATCACCTCCCGGACCACCCCCCATTCAGACGGGGTGCAGATTGTTTGGGGCAAGGGATTTCTCTGCAGCTCAGAGACCCGGCCAGCAGATGGCACCCCCTCTGTTATCCCTGCGCCCGCAAATTGGTGTAGTGCGGGGGGTGGCTGGGAGAGGGTATTCCCCTGCAACTCTTTGACTCGGTCAGCAAAGGGGGCCCTCTCAGCTTCTCTCTAACCCTCCAAGTCAACCGGAGCTTGGGGATCGGCTGAGGTCAGAAATTTTCCTGAAGTTCCCGAGGTCGGCCAGCAGGGGAAGCACAAAATGGTCCTCTCTTTCTCCCCAAGCTACTGGTGCTTGGGGAGTGGCTGGGATCGGGGAAGCCCCTGCAGCAGGAGAGGTCAGCCTCCATTTCCCCCAGTAGCCCGGTGCCTTCGGGTTGGCTGGGGTCCGGGATTCACCGGCGGCTCGCTAGCTCGGCCAGCAGAGAACTCCATGGCAGGTCTTCCCTTCACCCCCAGATTCAGTGGGGCGCATACTTGTTGGGGCAAGGGATTTCCCTGAACTCACGGGCCCGGACAACTTATGGCGCCCTCGCAGTTTCTCCCCTCGCCCCCAAATCACTGGAGTGCAGGGATTGGCTGGGACCTTGGATTCGCTGCAGCTCTCGGACTCGATCAGCTGAAGACGACCTCTCAGCTACTCCCGCCCTCCAAATCACCTGCTTGGGGATTCTCTGCGGTCAGCTTTTCTCCTGAAGCTCGCGAGGTCGGCCAGGAGGGGTGCCCTCGCAGCTCCACCCGGTCCACCCAACCAACTGGTGCTTGGGAAGTGGATGGGGTCGGGGATTCTCCTGCAGCTCGCCAGCTCGGCCGGCAGAGGACGACCTCGCAGCTCTTCCCGATTCCCCCCTCTGCTTAAATGAGCGCAGCCTGGGGAACGGCTGCAGCAGGCGACATTCCTGCAGCTCCTGGACTCGGCCAGCAGATTGAACCCTCGCAGCTCTTCACGACCCACACGCCACTCAGGGCAGGGCGGGGATAAGCTGGGGACGTGGACCGACTTGCAGTACTCTTTGTGGGCCAGCAGAGGGCGCCTCGCATCTCCTACCTTTCCCCCCCCCCAATCAACTGGTGCTTGGGGATACCCTGGCTTCCGGGATTCTCCTGAAACTCCTGGGCGCGGTCAAAAAACGGCGCCCTTGTATCACCGCCCGGACCACCCCCATTCAGACGGGGCGCGGATTGTTTCGGGAAGGGATTTCTCTGCAGCTCGCGGACAGGGCCAGCAGATGGCGCGCTCTTTCTTACTCCCTTCGCCCTCAAATTAGTGTATTGCCGGGATTGGCTGGGACAGGGTATTCCCCTGCAACTCTTAGACTCGGTCTGCAGAGGGCGCCCTGTCATCTTCCCCGAACCCTCCAAATCAACCGGTGCTTGGGGGCCGGCTGAGGTCAGAGATTTTCCTGAAGTTCGCGAGGTCTGCCAGCAGGGGAAGCACAGAAAGGTCCTCCCTTTCTCCCCAAGCTACTGGTGCTTGGGGAGTAACTGGAGTCGGAGAAGCCCCTGCAGCACGAGTGGTCGGCCAGCAGGGGGCGCCCTCGCTGCTCCACTATTTCCTCCCAATAGCCCTGTGTTTATGGCTTGGCTGGGGTCCGGGATTCACCGGCACCTGGCTAGCTCGACCAGCAGAGGACTCTCTGGCAGGTCTTCCCTTCACCCCCAAATTCAGTGGGGCGCATAGTTCTTGGGGAAATGGATTTCCCTGCAGCTCACGGGCCTGGATACCGGATGGCGCCCTCGCAGTTACTCCCATCGCCCCCAAATCACTGGAGTGCAGGAATTGGCTGGGGCCTTGGATTCCCCTGCAGCTCTCGGACTCGATCAGCTGAAGACGACCCCTCAGTTACTCCCGCCCTCCAGATTTCCTGGTGCTTGGGGATTCTCTGAGGTCAGGTTTTCTCCTGAAGCTCGCGAGATCGGCCAGGACGGGCGCCCTCGCGGCTCCTCCCGGTCCACCCAGTCAACTGGTGCTTGGGAAGTGGTTGGGGTCAGGGATTCTGCTGCATCTCGCGATCTCGGCCGGCAGATGACGCCCTCGCAGCTCTTCCCGATTACACCCTTCTCCTTCAATGAGCGGAGCCTGGGGGACGGCTGCAGCTGGGGACATTCCTGCAGCTCCGGGCCTCGGCCAGCAGAGGGCGTTCTCGCAGCTCTTCACGGTCACCTGCCATTCAGTGGTGTGCGGAGATTGTCTGGAGTCGTGGGCTCGCCTTCAGTGCTCTGTGTGGGCCAGCAGAGGGCGCCCTCGCAGCTCCTCCCGTTCCCGCCAATCAACTGTTGCTTTGGGATTTAGTGGGTTCCGGGATTCTCCTGCAGCTCGCGAGCTCGGCCAGCAGAGGAAGCCCTCACAGGTCATACGGATTCCACCGTCTCCTTAACTGAGTGGAGCGTAGGGCTCTGCAGGAGCCGGGGACCGTCCTGCAGCTCCTGGGCTCGGTAAACAAACGGTGCCCTTGAATCACCTCCCGGACCACCCCCCATTCAGAAGGGGCACTGATAGACTGGGGCAAGGGATTCTCGGCAGCTCGCGGACCCGGTCAGCAGATGGCGCCCTCTCTGTTCCTACCTTCTCCCGCGAATTGGTGTAGTGCGGGGATTGGCTGGGACAGGGTATTCCCCTGCAACTCTTTGACTCGGTCAGCAGAGGGCCCCATCTCAGCTTCTCCCGAAACTTCCAAACCAACCGGAGCTTGGGGATCGGCTGAGGTAAGTGATTTTTCTGAAACTCGTGAGGTCGGCCAGCAGGGTATGCACAAACATTTCCTCCCTTTCTCTCCAAGCTAATGGTGCTTGGGGAGTGCTTGGGGTCGGGGAAGCCCCTGCTGCAGGAGGGGTCGGCCAGCAGGGGGCTCCCTTGCTGCTCCTCCATTTCCACCCAGTACCCAGGTGCTTTTAGGTTGGCTGGGGTCTGGGATTCACCGGGGGCTCGCTAGCTCGGCCAGGGGAAGACTCCATGACAGGTCTTCCCTTCAACCCCAAATTCAGTGGGGCCCATATTTCTTGGGGCAAGGGATTTCCCTGAACTCACGGGCCCGGACAGCAGATGGCGGCATCGCAGTTTCTCCCGTCGCCCCCACATCATTGGAGTGCAGGGATTGACTTTGGCCTTGGATTCCCCTGCAGCTCTCGAACTCGATCAGCTGAAGACGACCTCTCAGTCACTCCCGCCCTCCCAATCTCCTGGGGCTTGGGATTTCTCTGAGGTCGGGTTTTCTCCTGAAGCTCGCGAGATCGGCCAGGACGGGCGCCCTCGTGGCTCCTCCCGGTCCACCCAATCAACTGGTGCTTGGGAAGTGGTTGGGGTCAGGGATTCTACTGCAGCTGGCGATCTCGGCCGGCCGCGGACGCCCTCGCAACTCTGCCCGATTACCCCCCTCACTTTAAATGAGCCGAGCCTGGGGAACGGCTGCAGCCGGGGACATTCCTGCAGCTCCTGGGCTCGGCCAGCAGAGGGCACCGTCGCATATCTTCACGGCCTACACGCCATTTAGTGCAGGGCGGGGATAGGCTGGGGACGTGGCCCCACTTGTAGTGCTATTTCTGGGCCAGCAGAGGGCGCCTCGCAGCGCCTTCCTTTCACCCCATCAACTGGTGCTTGGGGATTTCCTGGAGTCCGGGATTCTCCTGCAGCTGCTGCGCTAGGTCAAAAAACGGCGCCCTTGTATCACCTCCCGGACCAGCCCCCCATTCAGACGGGGCGCGGATTGTTTGGGGCAAGGGATTTCTCTGCAGCTCGCGGACCCCGCCAGCAGATGGCGCCCTCTCTGATACTACCTTCTCCCGCTAATTGGTGTAGTGCGGTTATTGGCTAGGACAGGGTATTCCCCTGAAACACTATGACTCGGTCAGCAGAGGGCGCCCTCTCATCTTCTCCCGAACCCTCCAAATCAACCGGTGCTTGGGGATCGGCTGAGGTCAGAAATTGTCCTGAAGATCGCGAGTTCGGCCAGCAGGGGACGCACAAACAGCTCCTCCCTTTCTCCCCAAGCTACTGGTGCTTGGGGAGCGGCTGGGGTCGGGGAACCCCTGCAGCACGAAAGGTCGGCCAGCAGGTTGCACCCTTCCTGCTCCTCTATTTCCCCCCAATAGCCCAGTACTTTGGGGATGGCTGGGGTCCGGGTTTCACCGGCAGCTCGCTAGCTCGGCCGGCAGAGGGCTCCCTGGCAGGTCTTCCCTTCACCCCCAAATTCAGTGGGGAGCATATTTCTTGGGGCAAGGGATTTCCCTGCAGCTCACTGGCCCGGACAGCAGATGGGGCCCTAGAGGTTTCTCCTGTCGCCCCCAAGTTATTGGAGTGCAGGGATTGGCTGGGGCATTGTGTTCCCCTGCAGTTCTCGGACTCGATCATGTAAAGACGACTTCTCAGCTACTCCCGCCCTCCAAATCACCTGCTTGGGGATTCTCTGAGGTCAGATTTTCTCCTGAAGCTCGCGAGGTCGGCCAAGAGGGGCGCCCTCGCAGCTCCTCCCGGTCCACCCAATCAACGGGTGCAATGGAATTGGTTGGGGTCGGGGAGTCTCCTGCAGCTCGCGAGCTCGCCCTCAGAGGACGCCCTCGCAGCTCTTCCCGATTACCCCCTTCACCATAAATGAGCAGAGCCTGGGGAATGGATGCAGCCGGGGACCTTCCCGCAGCTCCTGGGCTCTGCCAGCAGAGGGCGCCGTCGAAGCTCTTCACGGCCCACAAGCCATTCAGGGCAGGGCGGGGAGAGGCTGGGGACGTGGCCCGAATTCCAGTACTATTTGTGGACCAGCAGAGGGCGCCTTCGCAGCTCTTCTCGGTCACCTGCCATTCAGTGGAGTGCGGAGATTGTCTGGAGCCGTGGGCCCACCTGCATTGCTCTGTGTGGGCCAGCAGAAGGCGCCCTCCCAGCTCCTCCCTTCCCGCCAGTCAGCTGGGGCTTGGAGATTTCCTGGGGTAAGGGATTCTCCTGCAGCTCGCGAGCTAGGCCAGCAGAGGACGCCCTCGCTGGTCATACCGTTTCCACCGTCTCCTTAGCTGAGTGGAGCGTCGGGATCTGCTGGAACCGGGGACCGTCGTGCAGCTCCTGGTCTCCGTCAACCAACGGCGCCCTTGAATCACCTCCCGGACCACCCCCATTCAGACGGGGCACTGATGGTTTGGGGCGAGGGGTTTCTCTGAGCTCGCGGACCCGGCCAGCAGATGGCGCCCCCTCTGTTACTCCCTTCGCCCGCAAATTGGTGTAGTGTGGGGATTGGCTGGGACTGGGTATTCCCCTGCAACTCTAAGACACGGTCAGCAGAGGACGCCCTCTCAGCTTTTCCCGAACCCTCCAAATCAACCGGAGCTCGGGGATCGGCTGAGGTCAGAGATTTTCCTGAAGTTCGTGAGGTCGGCCAGCAGGGGACGCACAAATAGCTCCTTCCTTTCTCCCCAAGCTACTGGTGCTTGGGGAGTGGTGGGGGTCGGGGAAGCCCCTGCAGCACGAGAGGTCGGCCAGCAGGGGGCGCCCTCGCTGCTCCTCCATTTCCCCCAAATAGCCCGGTGCTTTTGGGTTGGTTGGGGCCCGGGATTCACCGGCAGCTCGCTAGGTCGGCCAGCAGAGGACTCCCTGGCAGGTCTTCCCTTCACCCCCAAATTCAGTCGGGCGCAGTCGGGTTTGTTGGGGCAAGGGATTTTCCTGAACTCACGGGCCCGGACAGCAAATGGCACCCTCGCAGTTTCTCCCGTCGCTCCCAAATCATTGGATTGCAGTGATTGGCTGGGGCCTTGGATTCCCCTGCAGCTCTCGGACTCGATCAGCTGAAGACGACCTCTCAGCTACTCCCGCCCTCTGAATCACCTGGTGCTTGGGTATTCTCTGAGGTCGAGTTTTCTCCTGAAGTTCGCGAGGTCGTCCAGGAGGACCACCCTCGCAGCTCCTCCCGTTACACCCAATCAACTGGTGCTTGGGAAGTGGTTGGGTTCGGGGATTCTCCTGCGGCTCGCGAGCTCTGCCGACAGAGGATGCCCTCGCAGCTCTTCCCCATTACCCCCCTATAATGAAATGAGCGGAGCCTGGGGAACAGCTGCAGCCGGGGACATTCCTGCAGCTCCTGGGCTCCGCCAGCAGAGGGCGCCGTCGCAACTCTTCATGGTCCACACGCCATTCAGTGCAGGGCGGGGAGAGGCTGGGGACCTGGCCCGACATGCAGTACCCTCTGTGGGCCAACAGAGGTCGCCTCGCAGCTCCTCCCTCTCCCCCCCCCCCCCCCATCAACTGGTGCTCGGGTATATGCTGGGGTCCGGAACTCTCCAGAAGCTCCTGGGCTCGGTCAAAAACGGCGCCTTTGCATCACCTCCCGGACCACCCCCAATTCAGACGGGGCGCGGATTGTTTGGGGCAAGGGATTTCTCTGCAGCTCGCAGACCCGGCCAGCAGATGGTGACGTCTCTGTTACTCCCTTCGCCCGCAAATTAGTGTAATGCGGGAATTGGCTGGCACAGGGTATTGCCCTGCAACGCTTAGATTCTGTCAGCAGACAAGTGCCCTCTCAGTATCTCCCGAAACCTCCAAATCAACCGGTGCTTGGGGATCGGCTGAGGTCCGAGATTTTCCTGAAGTTCGCGAGGTCGGCCAGCAAGGAAAGCACAAAGAGACCTCCCATTCTCCCTACGTTACTGGTGCTTGGGGAGTGGCTGAGGTCGGGGAAGCCCCTGCAGCACCTAATCACTCCATGAAGGTGACTTCGTTTACGTTGCCGCTGAACTCTTGCCGATGTCTTAACTGGATAGAAGGAGGAGAAGGGCCAAGACTAGGAGGAAGAGGAGGAGGCGGCCTAGATGGAGGAGGAAGGCAAGTACCAGGTGGAGGTCCGAGGTGAGCCACGATCTGGACGTGGACGAAGGTCAGAATTAGGCAGAGGAGGGCCAGTGTTAGGTGGAGGGGGATTACCAGTACCAGGAAGAGTTGGAGAGCAAGGGAAAGAACTAGAAGGAGAGCCAAGACCAAGAAAAGGAGGAGGCGAAGGAACGAGCAGAGGAGGAGGGCCAGGACCAGGGAGAGGAGGAACTGGATCATGAGGAGGAAGAGGGCTAAGACCAGGCTGAAGGCGAGAACCAAGACCAAGCAGAAGATGAGGGAAAGTGCCAGGTGGAGGAGCCAGATGGGATAGGAGGGCCTGGACCAGGCAGAGGAGGATGGCCAAGACCAGGTGGGTGAGGAGGGTCAGGAGGAGTGCCAGGCCCAGGTGAAGGAGGAGAGTGAAGATCAGACAGAAGAGGAGGCAAAAAGTTCATTTGGAGGAGGAGCGCTAGGAGCAGGTGGAGGAGGAGGCCCAGGACCAGACGGAAGGGGGTGGGCCAGGACCAGGCAGAGGACAAAGAAGAGGATCAGGAGAAGGAGGACGGCCAGGATCTGGGGGGAGAAGGAAGGCCAGGATGAGGCAGAGGAAGAGGACCTGGATCGAGGGAGGAGGAGGGCAAAGACTAGGAGGAAGGGGAGGCGACCTAGATAGACGTGGAAGTCAAGTACCAGGTGGAGGTCCCAGGAGAGCCAGGATCTGGCCGAGGACTAAGACGAGGAAAAGGCGGAGCTGGAGGGCCAGTGTTTGGTGGAGGAGGATTACCAGTACCAGGAAGGGTTGGAAGGCCAGGAAAAGAACGAGAAGGAGGCCAAGACCAAGAGAAGGAGGAGGTGCAGGATCTAGTCGAGGAGGAGGGCCAGGACCAGGCAGAGGAGGACCTGGATGTTGAGGAGGAAGAGGGTTAGAACCAGGAGGAAAGCGAGAACCAAGACCAAGCAGAGGATGAGGGCCAGTGCCAGGTGGAGGAGCCAGATGGGGTAGGAGGGCCAAGACCAGGCTGTGGAGGATGGCCAAGACCAGGTGGGTGAGGAGGGTCAGGACCAAGGGGAGGAGGAGTGCCAGGCCCAGGCGAAGGAGGGGAGTGAAGATCAGACAGAGGTGGTGGGGAAAAGATCACTGGGAGGGGGAGAGCCAGGAGCAGTTGGAGGAGGAGGCACAGGACCAGACGGAAGGGGGTGGGCCGGGACCAGGCAGAAGAAGAAGAAGGGGATGAGCAGAAGGAGGAGGGCCAGGATCTGGAGGAGAAGGATGGTCAGGATGAGGCAGAGGAAGAGGACCTGGATCGAGGGAGGAGGAGGGCCAAGACTAGGAGGAGGAGGTGGAGGCGACCTACATGGACGAAGAAGGCAAGTACCAGGTGGAGGTCCCATTAGAGCCAGGATCTGGCCGAGGACAAACGCCAGGACAAGGTGGAGCTGGAGAGCCAGTGTTTGGTTCAGGAGGATTACCAATCCCAAGAAGATTTGGAGGGCCAGGAAAAGAATTAGAAGGAGGCCAAGACCAAGAGAAGGGGGGGGAGGCACAGAATCTAGCAGAGGAGGAGGCGCAGGATCTAACAGAGGAGGAGGGCCAAGACCAGACAGAGGAGGAACTGGATCATGAGGAAGAAGAGGGTTAAGACCAGGCTGAAGGTGAGAACCAAGATCAAGCAGAGGATGAGGGCCAGTTACAGGTGGAGGAGCCAGTTGGGGTAGGAGGGCCAGGACCAGACCGTGTAGCATGGCCAAAACCCGGTGGGTGATGATGGTCAGGACCATGTGGAGGAGGAGTGCCAGGCCCAGGCGAAGGAGGAGAGTGAAGAGCAGACAGACGTGGAGGCAAAAAGCTCATTTGGGGGAGGAGAGCTAGGAGCAGGTGGAGGAGGAGGCCCAGGACCAGATGGAAGGGGGTGGGCCAGGACCAGGCAAAAGAAGACGAAGAGGACCAGCAGAAGGAGGAGGGCCAGGATCTGGAGGAGAAGGAAGGCCAGGATGAGACAGAGGACGAGGGTCTGCATCGAGGGAGGAGGAGGGCAAAGACCAGGAGGAAGAGGAGGCGACCTAGATGGACGAGGAAGGCAAGAACCAGGTGGAGGTCCCGGGAGAGCCAGGATCTGGTCTAGGACGAAGGCCTGGACAAGGCAGAGCTGGAGGGCCAGTGTTTGGTGGAGGAGGATTACCAGTTCCAGGAAGAGTTGGATTGCCAGGAAAAGAACGAGAAGGAGGCCAAGACCAAGAGAAGGAGGAGGCGAAGTATCTAGCCGAGGAGGAGGGCCAGGACCAGGCAGAGGAGGAACTGGATCATGAGCAGGAAAGGGTTAGAACCAGGAGGAAAGCGCGAACCAAGACCAGGCGGAGGATGAGGGGCAGTGCCAGGTGGAGGAGCCAGATGGGGTAGGAGGGCCAATACCAGGCAGTGGAGAATTGCCAAGACCAGATGGGTGAGGAGGGTCAGCACCATGCGGAGGAGGAGTGCCAGGCCCAGGAGAAGGAGGGGAGTGAAGGTCAGACAGAGGCGTTGGGAAAAAGATCATTGGAAGGAGGAGAGCCAGGAGCAGTTGGAGGAGGAGGCCGAGGACCAGACGGAAGGGGGTGGGCCAGGACAAGGCAGAAAAAGAAGAAGAGGATCAGCAGAAGGAGGAGGGCCAGGATCTGGAGGGGAAGGAAGGGCAGGATGAGGCAGAGGAAGAGGACCTGGATCGAGAGAGGAAGAGGGCCAAGACAAGGAGGAGGGGGAGGAGGAAGAGGAGGAGGAGGAAGAGGCGTCCTACATGGACGAGGAAGGCAAGTACCAGGTGGAGGTCCCATTAGAGCCAGGATCTGGCCGAGGACAAACGCCAGGACAAGGCGGAGCTGGAGGGCCAGTGTTTGGTTCAGGAGGATTACCAGTCCCAAGAAGAGTTGGAGGGCCAGGAAAAGAATGAGAAGGAGGCCAAGACCAAGAGAAGGAGGAGGCGCAAGATGTAGCCGAGGAGGAGGGCCAGGACCAGGCAGAGGCGGAACTGGATGATGAGGAGGAAGAGGGTTAAGACCAGGCTGAAGGCGGAGGACGAGGGCCAGTGCCACTGGATGAGCCAGATGGGGTAGGAAGGCCAGGACCAGGCAGTGGAGGATGGCCAAGACCAGGTGGGTGAGGATGGTCAGGACCACGTGGAGGAGGAGTGTCAGGCCCAGGCGAAGCAGGAGAGTGAAGATCAGACAGTGGAGGAGGGCAAAGGATCATTGGGAGGAGGAAAGCCAGGAGCAGGTGGAGGAGGAGGCCTAGGAGTAGATGTAAGGGGGTGGGCCAGGATCAGGAAGAAGAAGAAGAAGAAGAGGACCAGCAGAAGGAGGAGGGCCAGGATCTGCAGGAGAAGGAAGGTCAGGATGAGGCAGAGGAAGAGGACCTGAATCGAGGGAGGAGGAGGGCAAAAACTAGGATGAAGAGGAGGCGACCTAGATGGATGAGGAATGCAAGTACCAGGTGGAGGTGCCAGGAGAGGAAGGATTTGGTCGACTACAACGGCCAGGACTAGCCGGTGAAGGAGGGCCAGTGTTTTGTGGAGGACGATTACCAGTACCAGAAAGTGTTGGAGGGCCAGGAAAAGAACGAGAAGGAGGGCCAAGACCAAGAGAAGGAGGCGGTGCAGGATCTAGCAGAGGAGGAACTGGATGATGAGAAGGAAGAAGGTTAAGACCAGGCTGAAGGCGAGAACCACGACCAAGCGGAGGATGAGGGCCAGTGCCAGGTGGACGAGCCAGATGGGGTAGGAGGGCCTGGACCAGGCAGTGCAGGATGGCCAAGACCAGGTGGGTGAGGAGGGTCAGGACATGTGGAGGAGGGGTGCCAGGCCCAGGGGAAGGAGGAGAGTGAAGAGCAGAGAGAGGAGGAGGCAAAAAGCTCATATGGAGGAGGAGAGCTAGGAGCAGGTGGAGGAGGAGGCCCAGGAGTAGACGGAAGGGGGTGGGCCAGGACCAGGCAGAAGAAGAAGAAGAGGATCAGCGGAAGGAGGAGGGCCAGGATCCGGAGGAGAAGGAAGGCCAGGATGAGACAGAGGGAGAGGACCTGGATTGAGGGAGGAGGCGGGCCAGGACTTGGAGGAGGAGGAGGCGACCGAGATGGACGAGGAAGTCAAGTACCAGGTGGAGGTGCCAGGAGAGCCAGGATCTGGCCGCGGACAAAGGCAAGGACTAGCCGGAGTTGGAGAGCCAGTGTTTCGTGGAGGTGGATTACGAGTACCAGAAAGAGTTGGAGGGCCAGGGAAAGAACGAGAAGGAGGGCCAAGACCAAGAGAAGGAGGAGGCGCAGGATCTAGCTGAGAAGGAGGGCCATGTCCAGGCAGGGAAGGAACTGGATCATTAGGAGGAAGAGGGTTAAGACCAGGCTGAAGGCAAGAACCAGGACCAAGCAGAGGATGAGGGCCAGGGTCAGGTGGAGGAGCCAGATGGGGTAGGAGGGCCAGGACCGAGCAGTGGAGGATGGCCAAGACCAGGTGGGTGAGGAGGGTCAGAACCAAGTGGAGGAGGGGTACCAGGCCCAGGCGAAGGTGGGGAGTGAAGAGCAGACAGAGGGGGTGGGACAAAGATCACTGGGAGGAGGAGAGCCAGGAGGAGGTGGAGGAGGAGGCACAGGACGAGACAGAAGGGGGCGGGCCGGGACCAGGCAGAAGAAGAAGAAGAGGATCAGCAGAAGGAGGAAGGCCAGCATCTGGGGGAGGAGGAACGCCAGGATGAGGCAGAGGATGAGGACCTGGATCGATGGAGGAGGAAGGCCAAGATTAGAAAGAGGAGGAGGCGACCTAGATGGACGAGGAAGGCAAGTACCAGGTGGAGGTCCCGGGAAAGCCAGGATCTGGCGGAGGACGAAGGCCAGGACAAGGCGGAGCTGGAGGGCCAGTGTTTGGTGGAGGAGGATTACCAGTACCAGGAAGAGTTGGTGGGCCAGGAAAAGAACGAGAAGGAGGCCAAGACCAAGAGATGGAGGAGGCGCAGGATCTAGCCGAGGAGGAGGGCCAGGACCAGGCAGAGGAGGAACTGGATCATGAGGAGGAATAGGGTTAGAACCAGGAAGAATGCTGAGAACCAAGACTAAGCGGAGGATGAGGGCCAGTGCCAGGTGTGGGAGCCAGATGGGGTAGGAGGGCCAGGACCAGGCAGTGGAGGATGGAGAAGGCCAGGTGGGTGGGGGGGGTCAGGACCATGTGGAAGAGCAGTACCAGGCCCAGAAGAAGGAGAAGGGTGAAATCAGACAGTGTAGGACAAAAAATACCATTGGGGGGAGGAGTGCCAGCAACAGGTGGAGGAGGAGGCCCAGGACCAGACAGAAGGCGGTGGGTCATGACCAGGCAGAAGAAGAAGAAGAAGATCAGCAGAAGGAGGAGGGCCAGGATCTGGACGGGAAGGAAGGCCAGGATGAGACAGAGGGAGAGGACCTGGATCGAGGGAGGAGGAGGGCCAGGACTTGGAGGAGGAGGAGGCGACCTAGAAGGACGAGGAAGGCAAGTACCAGGTGGAGGTCCCGGGAGAGCCAGGATCTGGTTGCGGACAAAGGCCAGGACTAGCCGGAGCTGGAGGGCCAGCGTTTCGTGGAGGAGGATTACGAGTACCAGAAAGAGTTGGAGGGCCAGGAAAAGAACGAGAAGGAGGGCTAAGTCCAAGAGAAGCAGGAGGCGCTTGATCTACCTGAGGAGGAGGAACAGGTCCAGGCAGGGAAGGAACTGGATCATGAGGAGGAAGAGGGTTAAGACCAGGCTGAAGGCGAGAACCAAGACCAAGCAGAGGATGAGGGCCAGGGTCAGGTGGAGGAGCCAGATGGGGTAGGAGGGCCAGGACCAGGCAGTGGAGGATGGACAAGACCAGGTGGGTGAGGAGGGTCATGACCATGTGGAGGAGGAGTGCCAGGCCCAGGCGAAAGACGGGAGTGAAGATCAGACAGAGGAGGTTGGAAAAAGATTACTGGGAGGAGGAGAGCCAGGGGGAGGTGTAGGAAGAGGCCCAGGACGAGACAGAAGGGGTTGGGCCGGGACCAGGCAGAAGAAGAAGAAGAAGAGTATCAGCAGAAGGGGGAAGGCCAGTTTCTGGAGGAGGTGGAAGGCCATGATGAGGCAGAGATCCAGGACCTGGATCGAGGGAGGAGGAGGGCCAAGACGAGGAAGAGGAGGAGGTGACCTAGATGGACGAGGAAGGCAAGTACCAGGTGGAGGTCCCAGGAGATCCCGGATCTGGCCGAGGACGGAGGCCAGGAGAAGTCGGAGCTGGAGGACCAGTGTTTGGTGGAGGAGGATTACCAGTACCAGGAAGAGTTGGTGGTCCAGGAAAAGAACGAGAAGGAGGCCAAGACCAAGAGAAGCAGGAGGTGCAGGATCTAGCAGAGGAGGGGGGCTAGGACCAGGCAGAGGAGGAACTGGATCATGAGGAGGAAGAGGGTTAAGACCAGGCTGAAGGTGAGAAGCAAGACAAGCAAGGATGAGGGCCAGTGCCAGGTGGACGAGCCAGATGGGGTAGGAGGGTCAGGGCCAGGAAGTGGAGGATGGACAAGACCAGGTGGATGAGGAGGGTGAGGACCATGTGGAGGAGGAGTGCCAGGCCCAGGAGAAGGAGGAGAGTGAAGATCAGAGAGTGGAGGAGAAAAAAATACCATTGCGAGGAGGAGGCCCAGGAGCAGGTGGAGGAGGAGGCCCAGGAGTAGACGGAAGCGGGTGGGCCAGGACCAGGTAGAAGAAGAAGAGGAATAGCAGAAGTAGGAGGATCAGGATCTGGAGGAGCAAGAAGGCCAGGATGAGGCAGAGGAAGAGGACCTGGATCGAGGGGGGAGGAGGGCCAAGACTAGGAGGAGGAGGAGGAGGAGGCGACCTAGATAGACGAGGAAGGCAAGTACCAGGTGGAGGTCCTAGGGGAGCCAGGATCTGGCCGAGGACGAAGGCCAGGACAAGGCAAGCTTTTGATGGAGGAGGATTACCAGTACCAGGAAGAGCTGGAGGGCCAGGAAAAGAACGAGAAGGAGGCCAAGAGCAAGAGAAGGAGGAAGCGCAGGATCTAGTCGAGGAGGAGGGCCAGGACCAAGCAGAGGAGGAACTGGATCATGAGGAGGAAGAGGGTTAGAAGATCCGCCCTTTCCTCTCCATCCAAACCGCTACCCTGCTCGTTCAAGCTCTCGTCCTATCCCGTCTGGACTACTGCATCAGGCTTCTCTCTGATCTCCCATCCTCGTGTCTCTCCCCACTTCAATCCGTACTTCATGCTGCTGCCCGGATTGTCTTTGTCCAGAAACGCTCTGGGCATATTACTCCCCTCCTCAAAAATCTCCAATGGCTACCAATCAATCTGCGCATCAGGCAGAAACTCCTCACCCTGGGCTTCAAGGCTCTCCATCGCCTCGCCCCCTCCTACCTCACCTCCCTTCTCTCCTTCTACAGCCCACCCCGCACCCTCCGCTCCTCTGCTGCTAATCTCCTCACCGTACCTCGTTCTCGCCTGTCCCGCCATCGACCCCCAGCCCACGTCATCCCCCGGGCCTGGAATGCCCTCCCTCTGCCCATCCGCCAAGCTAGCTCTCTTCCTCCCTTCCAGGCCCTACTGAGAGCTCACCTCCTCCAGGAGGCCTTCCCAGACTGAGCCCCTTCCTTCCTCTCCTCCTCCTCCCCCTCTCCATCCCCCCATCTTACCTCCTTCCCTTCCCCACAGCACCGGTATATATGTATATATGTTTATACATATTTATTACTCTATTTATTTATTTTACTTGTACATATCTATTCTATTTATTTTATTTTGTAGTATGTTTGGTTTTGTTCTCTGTCTCCCCCTTTTAGACTGTGAGCCCATTGTTGGGTAGGGACTGTCTCTATATGCTGCCAACTTGTACTTCCCAAGCGCTTAGTACAGTGCTCTGCACCCAGTGAGCCCTCAATAAATACGGTTGATGATGATGATGATCTCCTCCAGGAGGCCTTCCCAGACTGAGCCCCTTCCTTCCTCTCCCCCTCCTCCCCCTCCCCATCCCCCCATCTTACCTCCTGCCCTTCCCCACAGCACCTGTATATATGTATATATGTTTGTACATATTTATTACTCTATTCATTGATTTTACTTGTACCTATCTATTCTATTTTATTTTGTTAGTATGTTTGCTTTTGTTCTCTGTCTCCCCCTTCGAGACTGTGAGCCCACTGTTAGGTAGGGACTGTCTCTATATGTTTCCAGCTTGTACTTCTCAAGCGCTTAGTACAGTGCTCTGCACACAGTAAGCGCTCCATAAATACTATTGATTGATTGATTGAAGAAGATGAAGAGGATGAGCAGAAGGAGGAGGACCAGGATCTGGAGGAGAAGGAAGGCCCGGATGAGGCATCGGAAGAGAACCTGGAACTAGGGCAGAGGAAGGCAAAGACTAAGGAGGAGGAGGAGGTGGCGACCTAGATGGACAAGGAAGGCAAGTACCAGGTGGAGGTCCCGGGAAATCCAGGATCTGGCCGAGGACAAAGACCAGGACTAGCCGGAGAAAGGGGGGCAAGTGATTGGTGGAGGAGGTTTACCTGTAAGAGGAAGAGTTGGAGGGCCAGGAAAACAAGGAGAAGGAGGGCCAAGACCAAGAAAAGGAGGAGGTGCCGGATCTAGCAGAGGAGGAAGGCCAAGACCAGGCAGAGGCTGAACTGGATCATGAGGAGGAAGAGGGTTTAGACCAGACTGAAGTCCAGAACCAAGACCAAGCAGAGGATGAGGGCCAGTGCCAGGTGGAGGAGCCTGATGGGGTAAGAGGCCCAGTACCTGGCAGTGGAAAATGGCCAAGACCAGGTGGGTGAATAGGGTCAGGACCATGTGGAGGAGGAGTGCCAGGCCCGGGCGAATTAGGGGAGTGAAGATCAGGCAGAGGAGGTGGGAAAAAGATCACTGGGGGGAGGGCAGCCAGGAGCAGGTGGAGGAAGAGGCCCAGGACCAGGCGGAAGGGGGTGGGCCAGGACCAAGCAGAAGAGGAAGAAGAGGATCAGCAGAAGGAGGAGGGCCAGGATCTGGAGGAGGAGGAAGGCCAGGATGAGGCGGAAAAAGAAGACCTGGATCGAGGGAGGAGGAGGGTCAAGACTAGGAGGAAGAGGAGGCGACCTAGATGGACGAGGAAGGCAAGTACCAGGTGGAGGTCCCGGGAGAGCCAGGATCCGGCCGAGGACGAAGGCCAGGATAAGGCGGAGCTGGAGGGCCAGTGTTTGGTGGAGGAGGATTACCAGTACAAGGAAGAGTTGGAGGGTCAGGAAAAGAACCAGAAGAAGGCCAGGACTAAGGGAAGGAGGAGGGGCAGGATGTAGCTGAGGATGAGGGCCAGGACCAGGCAGAGGAGGAACTGGATCATGAGGAGGAAGAGCGTAAAGACCTGGCTGAAGGCGACAAAAAAGACCAAGCAGAGGATGAGGGCCAGTGCCAGGTGGAGGAGCCAGATGGGGCAAGAGGCCCAGGACCAGGCAGTGAAGAATGGCCAAGAGCAGGTGGGTGAGGAGGGTTAGGACCATGTGGAGGAGGGGTGCCAGGCCCAGCCGAAGGAGGAGAGTGAAGACAGAGGAGGTGGGAAAAAGATCACTGGGAGGAGGAGAGCCAGGAGCAGGTGGAGGAGGAGGCCCAGGACCAGACGGAAGGGGGTGGGCCAGGACCAGACGGAAGGGGGTGGGCCAGGACCAGGCAGAAGAAGAAGAAGAGGATCAGCCGAAGGAGGAGGGCCAGGATCTGGAGGAGGTGGAAGGCCAGGATGAGGCAGAGAAAGAGGACCTGGATCGAGGGAGGAGGAGGGCCAAGACTAGGAGGAAGAGGAGGCGACCTCGATAGACAAGGAAGGCAAGTACCAGGTGGAGGTCCCAGGAGAGCAAAGATCTGGCCGAAGACAAAGGCCAGGGCTAGCCGGGAAAGGAGGGCCAGTGTTTGGTGGAGGAGGATTACCAGTACCTGTAAGAGTTGGAGGGCCTGGAAAGGAACGAAAAGGAGGGCCAAGACCAAGAGAAGGAGGAGGGGCAGCATCTAGCAGAGGAAGGGGGCCAGGACCAGGTAGAGGAGCAACTGGATCATGAGGAGGAAGAGGGTTAAGACCAGGCTGAAGGCGACAACCAAGACCAAGCAGAGGATGAGGGCCAGGGTCTGGTGGAGGAGCCAGATGGGGTAAGAGGGCCAGGACCAGGCAGCGGAGGATGGCCAAGACCTGGTGGGTGAGGAGGGTCAGGACCATGTGGAGGAGGAGTGCCAGGCCCAGGCGAAGGAGGGGAGTGAAGATCAGACAGAGGAGGTGGGAAAAAGATCACTGGGAGGAGGAGAGCCAGGAGGAAATGGAGGAGGAGGCGGGGGACCAGATGGAAGAGGGACAAGGCAGGACAAGGCAGAAGCTCCCGGAAGGATCCTCTCCTCAGAGCGCCGCCACAGACGCCCGGGACTCCGTTCCCGAGAGGCCCGCCCGCCATCACACCGCGCGGTCTTGCTGCTCCCGGAAGGATCCTCTCCTCGGAGCGCGCCGCCATAGACGCCCGGGACTCCGTTCCCGAGAGGCCCGCCCGCCCTCCTGCCATCACACCAAGTGCCCCCCGCTGCTCCCAGAAGGATCCTCTCCTCAGAGCGCCAGAGAGGCCCGCCATAGACGCCCGGAACTCGGTTCCCGAGAGGCCCGCCCGCCATCACACCGCGTGGCCCTCGCTGCTCCCGGAAGGATCCTCACCTCAGCGCGCCACCATAGACGCCCGGGACTCCGTTCCCGAGAGGCCCGCCGCCCGCCATCACACCGCGTGGCCTCGCTGCTCCCGGAAGGATCCTCTCCTCCGAGCGCGCCGCCATAGACGCCCGGGACTCCGTTCCCGAGAGGCCCGCCCGCCCGCCCGCCCGCCATCATACCGCGTGGCCTTGCTGCTCCCGGAAGGATCCTCTCCTCAGAGCGCGCCGCCATAGACGCCCGGAACTCCGTTCCCGAGAGGCCCGCCCGCCATCACACCGCGTGGCCCCCGCTGCTCCCGGAAGGATCCTCTCCTCAGAGCGCCAGAGAGGCCCGCCATAGACGCCTGGGACTCCGTTCCCGAGAGGCCTGCCCGCCCGCCATCACACCGCTTGGCCCCTGCTGCTCCCGGAAGGCCCCTCTCCTCCGAGCGCCGCTAGAGATGCCCCCGGCTTCCACCCCCACCCACTTAAGCGACCTTCCTTATAATGCCCCCCAAACCCCCTTCCCGGGCCGGTCCGCCATAGACGCCATAGACTCCCCCCCGCCGCCACCCCGGGAAAAAGGCACCAAGATAAATTAACGACAACCTCATTCGCACCTACTCAGCCTTCCTGTTCCGCCATCGACCCCCGGGCCACGTCATCCCCCGGGCCTGGAATGCCCTCCCTCTGCCCATCCTCCAAGCTAGCTCTCTTCCTCCCTTCAAGGCCCTACTAAGAGCTCATCTCCTGCTCTCTCTCATCTGAGAGCTCATCTTTGCCCCTGCTCTCTCCCCCTCCCTTCAGGCTCGCATCTCCTCCTGCCTTCAGGACATCTCCATCTGGATGTCTGCCCGCCACTTAAAACTCAACATGTCCAAGACTGAACTCCTTGTCTTCCCTCCCAAACCCTGCCCTCTCCCTGACTGTCCCATCTCTGTTGACGGCACTACCATCCTTCCCGTCTCACAAGCCCGCAACCTTGGTGTCATCCTCGACTCAGCTGTCTCATTCTCCCCTCGCATCAAAGCCGTCACCAAAACCTGCCGGTCTCAGCTCCACAACATTGCCAAGATCCTCCCTTTCCTCTCCATCCAAACCGCTACCCTGCTCGTTCAAGCTCTCGTCCTATCCCGTCTGGACCACTGCATCAGCCTTCTCTCTGATCTCCCATCCTCGTGTCTCTCCCCACTTCAATCCGTACTTCATGCTGCTGCCCGGATTATCTTTGTCCAGAAACGCTCTGGGCATATTACTCCCCTCCTCAAAAATCTCCAGTGGCTACCAATCAATCTGCGCATCAGGCAGAAACTCCTCACCCTGGGCTTCAAGGCTCTCCATCGCCTCGCCCCCTCCTACCTCACCTCCCTTCTCTCCTTCTACAGCCCACCCCGCACCCTCCACTCCTCTGCTGCTAATCTCCTCACCGTACCTCGTTCTCGCCTGTCCCGCCATCGACCCCCGGCCCACGTCATCCCCCGGGCCTGGAATGCCCTCCCTCTGCCCATCCGCCAAGCTAGCTCTCTTCCTCCCTTCCAGGCCCTACTGAGAGCTCACCTCCTCCAGGAGGCCTTCCCAGACTGAGCCCCTTCCTTCCTCTCCTCCTCCTCCCCCTCTCCATCCCCCCATCTTACCTCCTTCCCTTCCCCACAGCACAATGCATATTTGTATATATGTTGGTACATATTTATTACTCTATTTATTTATTTATTTTACTTGTACATATCTGTTCTATTTATTTTATTTTGTTAGTATGTTTGGTTTTGTTCTCTGTCTCCCCCTTTTAGACTGTGAGCCCATTGCTGGGTAGGGACTGTCTCTGTATGCTGCCAACTTGTACTTCCCAAGCGCTTAGTACAGTGCTCTGCACCCAGTGAGCGCTCAATAAATGCGATTGATGGTGATGATGATCTCCTCCAGGAGGCCTTCCCAGACTGAGCCCCTTCTTTCCTCTACCTCTCGTCCCCCCTCCATCCCACCATCTTACCTCCTTCCCTTCCCCACAGCACCTGTATATATGTATATATGTTTGTACATATTTGTTACTCTATTCATTTTACTTGTACCTATCTATTCTATTTTATTTTGTTTGTATGTATGCTTTTGTTCTCTGTCTCCCCTATCTAGACTGTGAGCCCACTGATAGGTAGGGTCTGTCTCTATATGTTGCCAGCTTGTAGTTCCCAAGCGCTTAGTACAGTGCTCTGCACACAGTAAGCGCTCCATAAATACTATTGATTGATTGATTGAAGAAGATGAAGAGGATGAGCAGAAGGAGGAGGAGCAGGATCTGGAGGAGAAGGAAGGTCCGGATGAGGCATCGGAAGAGAACCTGGAACTAGGGCAGAGGAAGGCAAAGACTAGGGCAGAGGAAGGCAGAGGAGGTTTACCTGTAAGAGGAAGAGTTGGAGGGCCAGGAAAACAAGGAGAAGGAGGGCCAAGACCAAGAAAAGAAGGAGGTGCCGGATCTAGCAGAGGAGGAAGGCCAAGACCAGGCAGAGGCTGAACTGGATCATGAGGAGGAAGAGGGTTTAGACCAGACTGAAGTCCAGAACCAAGACCAAGCAGAGGATGAGGGCCAGTGCCAGGTGGAGGAGCCCGATGGGGTAAGAGGCCCAGTACCTGGCAGTGAAAAATGGCCAAGACCAGGTAGGTGAATAGGGTCAGGACCATGTGGAGGAGGAGTGCCAGGCCCGGGCGAATTAGGGGAGTGAAGATCAGGCAGAGGAGGTGGGACAAAGATCATTGGGAGGAGGGCAGCCAGGAGCAGGTGGAGGAAGAGGCCCAGGACCAGACGGAAGGGGGTGGGCCAGGACCAAGCAGAAGAGGAAGAAGAGGATCAGCAGAAAGAGGAGGGCCAGGATCTGGAGGAGGAGGAAGGCCAGGATGAGGCGGAGAAAGAAGACCTGGATCGAGGGAGGAGGAGGGTCAAGACTAGGAGGAAGAGGAGGCGACCTAGATGGACGAGGAAGGCAAGTACCAGGTGGAGGTCCCGGGAGAGCCAGGATCCGGCCGAGGACGAAGGCCAGGAGAAGGCAGAGCTGGAAGGCTTGTGTTTGGTTCAGGAGGATTACCAGTACCAGGAAGTGTTGAAGGGCCAGGAAAAGAACGAGAAGAGGCCAGGACCAAGGGAAGGGGGAGGCGTGGGATGTAGCAGAGGAGGAGGGCCAGGACGAGGTAGAGGAGGAACTGGATCATGAGGAGGAAGAGGATTAAGACTAGGCTGAAGGCGAGAACCGAGACCAAGCAGAGCATGAGTGCCAGTGCCACGTGGAGGAGCCAAATGGGGTAGGGAAGGCCAGGCACAGGCAGTGGAGGATGGCCAAGACCTGGTGGGTGATTTGGGTCAGGACAAGTGGCAGAGCCAGGATTAGAAAACCCATGGCTTTCTGCGTCCCAAGCCTGGGATCTCTCCTCTTCTTCATGCAGTGAATTTGAGTCTCCACTCTCGACTCTCTTCTCATGCTGCTGCTGCCCCGCACACGTGATTTTTGACTGCTAACGACAGATTGCCTTCCACTCGCGAGCCAGTGCCCAAGCTATGAATGGAATGGGTATACCTCACCCTCCCTCTGCCGAAACCGGTTGAGTACTGGAAATTCTCCAGGTGCGACCCTGAGAGGGGCAGGGGCCATCTAGAGTTTGGATTAGTGGTTATCTTCAGGGTTAGAGTTAGGTCAAAGCATTAGGGTTAGGTTGAGGGTTAGGGTTGTCGTAGGTTTGAAGTTTGGGTTGGGTTTACTTTTATGGTTAGGATTAGTCATTCATTCAACCGTGTTTATTCAGCGCTTGGGAAGTACAAATCGGAAACATATTGGATTAGGGTCAGAGGTAGGTTTTGGGTTAGGGTTAGGGTTAACAATTATGGTTAGGTTATGTGTTAGGGTTCAACGTAGGCGTAGAGCCTAGAGCTAGACCTAGGGACAGAATTTGGGTTGAGGGGATGGTGAGGTTTAGTGTTACGGTTAGGGTTACTCTAGGTTACTCTAGGGCTAGGGTTTGGATTAGGTCTTGGGGTAAGGATCTGGTTAGTGTTAGGTCAAGGTATGGGCTAGCTTTTTAGAGTGAGCGTTAGGGTTATGGTAAAAGTTGCGTAGGTTAGGTTCAGGGTTAGGCAGATAACGACAAAACGGCAGAATCGCTTATTTACTCAATTTGTTTATTTAAGCAGGATAAAAGGAAAATGGCGCATGCAGAAGACACGATTCCAGAAGAGTTTACCAGTTTAAGACAAGGAGCTGCTTATCTACGAGTTGTCGACATGCGCTGCCTCGAATTCCTCAACACCAACTCTCTCCTCGACCCCCTCCGGTCTGGCTTCCGTCCCCTACATTCCACGGAATCTGCCCGCTCAAAGGTCACCAATGACCTCCTGCTTGCCAGATCCAACGGCTCATACTCTAGCCTAATCCTCCTCGACCTCTCAGCTGCCTTTGACACTGTGGACCACCCCCTTCTCCTCAACACGCTATCCGACCTTGGCTTCGCAGACTCCGTCCTCTCCTGGTTCTCCTCTTATCTCTCCGGTCGTTCATTCTCAGTCTCTTTTGCAGGCTCCTCCTCCCCCTCCCATCCCCTTACTGTGGGGGGTTCCCCAAGGTTCAGTGCTTGGTCCCCTTCTGTTCTCGATCTACACTCACTCCTTTGGTGATCTCATTCGCTCCCACGGCTTCAACTATCATCTCTAGGCTGATGACACCCAGACCTACATCTCTGCCCCTGCTCTCTCCCCCTCTCTCCAGGCTCGCATCTCCTCCTGCCTTCAGCACATCTCCTTCTGGAAGTCTGCCCGCCACCTAAAACTCAGCATGTCCAAGACTGAGCTCCTTGTCTTCCCTCCCAAACCCTGCCCTCTCCCTGACTTTCCCATCTCCGTTGACGGCACTACCATCCTTCCCGTCTCACAAGCCCGCAACCTTGGTATCATCCTCGACTCCGCTCTCTCATTCACTCCTCACATCCAAGCCGTCACCAAAAACACCTTCCAGTCTCAGCTCCGCAACATTGCCAAGGTCCGCCCTTTCCTCTCCATCCAAACCTCTACCCTGCTCGTTCAAGCTCTCATCCTATCCCGTCTGGACTACTGCATCAGGCTTCTCTCTGATCTCCCATCCTCGTGTCTCTCCCCACTTCAATCCGTACTTCATGCTGCTGCCCGGATTGTCTTTGTCCAGAAAATCTCCAGTGGCTACCAATCAATCTGCGCATCAGGCAGAAACTCCTCACCCTGGGCTTCAAGGCTCTCCATCACCTCGCCCCCTCCTACCTCACCTCCTTCCTCTCCTTCTACAGCCCAGCCCGCACCCTCCTCTCCTCTGCCGCTAATCTCCTCACCGTGCCTCGTTCTCGCCTGTCCCGCCATCGACCCTCGGCCCACATCATCCCCCGGGCCTGAAATGCCCTTCCTCTGCCCAACCGCTAGGCTAGCTCTCTTCCTCCGTTCCAGGCCCTACTGAGAGCTCACTTCCTCCAGGAGGCCTTCCCAGACTAAGCCCCTTCTTCCTCTCCCCCTCGTCCCCCTCTTCATACCCCCATCTTACCTCCTTCCCTTCCCCACAGCACCTGTATATAGGTATATATGTTTGTACATCTTTCTTACTCTATTTATTTATTTATTTATTTATTTTACTTGTGCATATCTACTCTCTTTCGTTTATTTTGTTAGTATGTTTGGTTTTGTTCTGTCTCCCCTTTTAGACTGTGAGCCCACTGTTGGGAAGGAACTGTCTCTCTATGTTGCCAACTTGTACTTCCCAAGTGCTTAGTACAATGCTCTGCGCACAGTAAGCGCTCAATAAATACGATTGATTGATTGGCTGATTTGGTTGCTCTATGTCCTTTCAGCAAGGAATTGAAAATTTGAAATTTCAAGAAGGAAATTTCTTCTTCAAGGAAATGTCTTCATTTGGCAGTTCATGGTATACGTGCTTCAAAGTCCTAAGTGCCTTTGCCAGAATGGAGAGAAACACATAGTCACTCCACTTTGACTTACTTAGCCGGACAGAAGCAAGATGGCACATGCAGAACTCTAGACGCCCAAAGGGATGTAACACTCCCGGGTAAGGATCAGTGTAGATATCTGCAGTTGCCTAACAACAATAATAATAATGGCATTTATTAAGCGCTTTCTATGTGCAAAACACTGGTCTAAGCGCTGGAGAAGATACAAGGTGATCAGCTTGCCCCACGAGGGGCTCACAGTCTTCATCTCCATTTTACGGATGAGATAACTGAGGCACAGAGAAGTTGCGTGACATGCCCAAAGTCACACAGCTGACAATTGGCGGAGCCAAGGTTTAAACCCATGACCTCTGACTCCAAAGCCCGTGCTCTTTCCACTGAGCCACGCTGCTTGATTCCTTATCTACATACAACGGAATATTTGAAATGTCAAGAGGAGATTTGGCATTTCGTGTCAGACAGGTTTCAGTGTAAGTGACTTTGTCAGCATGGAGAGAAACGCACACGCCCTCAACCTTCTTACTTCACAGGATAGAAGAAGGATGGCTTTTGCTGAAGTCTAGAATCCTGGTGGGCTGTACACTGGCAGGGCAAGGATCAGTGTAGCTCTCTCTGTTACTGTATCACTACTGTACTTGGAAGTGAGTATTTGGGATTTTAAAAAATGGTATTTAGTGCCAGACGTGTTGCAATGCAGGGGACTTTGATTCATTCATTCAGTCTTCTTTATTGAGGGCTTACTGTGTGCAGACCACCGTGCTAAGCGCTTGGGAAGTACACGTCGGGAACATGTAGTGACGGTCCCTACCCAACAACGGGCCAACAGACTAGAAGAAATAAAAGAGAAAACCGTGAGCGTAGTAGTGGCAAAAGTCTTACAGCGTCAAGGGTGTTCTCTGCAAAGACAATGTGACGAGATAGACTCATTTCCATATTCACTAAGGAAGGATAAACGCTAAGGCAGAGCCAGAAGATTAGATCCCCGAGCGGACGTACACTGCAGGGCGACGATCAGTGAAAGTTGCCTTATTTTACCTTGGAACTGAACATTCGCCATTGCAAGACGAGTCCATTTTGGCATTTCCTTCTAGAGGATTTTAACGCAAGTGGCTTTGATATAGGATGCAGGGAGCTCCCAGTCACTCAACTCCCTGATTTAACCGGAAACAAGAAAAGTGGCATATCCAGAAAACTAGACCCCTGAAGGGCTGTACATTGCAACACGTTTCACTCTAAGTAATTTCTAACTGAACCTGGAAGGGTTGCAATCTCAAGAAGGGTCTGTTTGCCATTTCATTCTTAGAGGCGTTTGATCGCAAGCGACTTTTCCAGCAGGGAGGGAACACACTTTCTTTCCACTTCATTACCAAATTCCTGATGGACAAAGACCGGTATAAATCTCTTCGGTTACTTTACAGTTGTTGTACATGGAACTGAGCTGTTGAAATTTCATATGGACACTTCGTACCATACCAGTTTCAAGTTAACGTGACCTTGGTAGTGTTGAGTGAACTAGACATTCGATTAAGTTTCTTATATGACTTGCCCACTCAGCGGTATAGAAGAAAAATGACGTATGCAGAACAGTAGACGCCCGATGCCCTGTATAATGCAAGTCAATGACCAGCTTGAGCATCTTCTGTTTCCCTAATATTATTTTTCAATGGAACGGAATAGTTGAAATTTCATGAAGCTACCATTTGGCATATTGGGCCGGAGGGATTTCAACACAAATGACTTTTACAGAGTGAAGAAAATGCTCATTCGCTCGAATGAGCACCGTGTCTTAGGCAGCTGAGAGGTCGAGGAGGATTAGGCTAGAGTATGAGCCCTTGGATCTGGCAAGCAGGAGGTCATTGGTGACCTTTGAGCGGGCAGTTTCCGTGGAATATAGAGGACGGAAGCCAGACTGGAGGGGGTCGAGGAGAGAGTTGCTGTTGAGGAATTCAAAGCAGCGCATGTAGACGACTCATTCAAGGAGTTTGGAAAGGAACGGTCGGAGGAAGGTGGGGCGATAACTAGAAGGTGAGGTGGGGTCAAGAGAGGGTTTTTTTAAGATGGGAGAGACATGGGCGTGTTTGAAGGCAGAAGGGGAGAAACCAGTGAAGAGTGAGCGGTTGAAGATGGAAGTTAAGGAGGGGAGAAGGGATGGAGGGAGAGATTTCATGAGATGAGAGGGAATGGAGTCAGAAGCACAGGTGGGCAGAGTAGCACTTGAGAGGAGGGAGGAGAGCTCCTCTGAGGAGTCTCCTGGGAAGGATGGGAGAGTAGCAGAGAGTGCTGAGAGCCGGGGGGTTGGAGAAGGGAGGGGGGAGTCACTTTGGGGTGGTCAGACTCCTTCCGTGCAGTATTCCTTATATATCTCTGTTGTACAAGGACCTGAACATTTGACATTTCGTGAATAGTTCCTGTATCATTTCGTCCCATTAGAGGTTTCAACGTCCTTGTCTGTCTTTGTCACCTGTCTTTGATAGGATTGAGAAAACCTCAGTCAATCGACTTTCTTATTTAACTTGCGGCCTTTAGCAAGTTAGAAGAAAAACGGTCCATCCCGAAAACTAGACTCTTGACATACAATCTAAGCACCCTCCTGTTTCTGTATTAATATTTTAGATGGAACTTAGAGGTTGAAATTACATGAAGCATCTTCTCAATATAGCATTTCGTGCCTGAAGGGATTTCCGCGCAAGTGTTTTGACTGGAGAATGGGGAAAACGCAGTCACTCGTACTCAGCAGACAAGAAGAAAAATAAGTCGGGCAGAGGAGTCAACTCTTTTTGAGCTGAACACTGAGTTTTAGGGATCAGCCGTTGTGCATAGTAATTGAAGAGTTGAAATTTGAAGATGCCTTCAAATAACATTTCGAGTCACAGGGATCTCAACGTAAATAGGTGGCTTTGCCCGAAGAAAAGAGCATATGCAGATCATGAGCCTCCTGATGGGCTGCATGCATACTGCAATGCAAGGCTTAGTGTCGGTAGTTTCTCTTTCTTCAATATTATGTTTACGTGGAACCGAGGAGGTGAAATTTCATAAAGCTCTTCTACTCAGGCCAGAGGGATTTCAACGGAAGTGACATTTACAGAATGGACAGACGGCATAGTCACTCTTCGCAATCACCCTTTCCTAAGAGGTTGGAAGAACAATGGCTTATGCAAAAGACTAGACCTCCTTTTGTACCTCAACACGAAACAACGAAAGGCAGGAATCGGTATAGACATAGTCTGTGACAATCTTACTATCGTAGATGAACCTGAAATTATATTTCAGGAAGAGGTCATATAGCGTTTCGTCCCACACGGGTTTCAAAGCAAGTGGCTTTGCGGGATTGCGAGGAACAGGAACGGACATTCAAGCGACTTTCTTTCTTAGCTTGTCTATTTAAGCCCGTTGGAAGAAGAATGGTACATGTGGCCAATTACACTCCCGATAGGCTGCATACTGCAGTGCAAGGATTGGCCTTGGTTTCTTCGATTCTTCTAAGAGATATGCTGTTACAATATTACTACAGTAGATGGACCTGAATTCATATTAAAAGAAGAGTTCATGCAGTATCTCGTCGCACACGGGTTTCACAGCAAGTTCCTTTGTAAGACTGTGAGAAACAAACAGCTTCCTTAACAAGTTAGACGATTAATGAGACGTGCAGCGAATGAGAATCCCGATAGGCTGCACACTACAGTGCAAGGATTGGCGTTGGTTTTTTCGATTAAGTCATCTTCCTTTACAATATTACTATTGTAGACGGCCCTGAAGTTATATTAAAGGGAAGAGTTCATAGAGTATTTCGTCCCTCACGAGTTTCAAAGCAAGTGGCTTTACAGGATGGCGAGGAACAGACATTCAAACGACTTCCTTAGTTTGTCTATTTAAGCACGTTAGCAAAAAAAAATGGTTGGTGCCGTAAATTAGATCCCCAATAGGCTGCATACTACAATGCAAGGATTGGCGTTGGTTTTTTCGATTTTTCTTAGACATCTTCTGCATACAATATTACTATTGCATTTATATTTCAAGGAGAGTTCATATAGCACTTCGTCCCACACGAGTTTCCAAGCTTCATAGATTGCGAGAAACAAACAGCTTTCTTTCTTAACAAGCTAGAAGAAGAATGGTACGTGCGGTAAATTAGACTCCCGATGGGAGGCATGCTGCAGTGTAAGCATTGGCGTCGGTTTTCTTCGATTCCTCTAAGACATCTTCTGTTACATTATTACTATTGCCGATGGACCTGAATTTATATTTCAAGAAGAGTTCACATAGTATTTTGTCCCACACGAGTTTCTCAGCAAGTACTCTTGCAGGATGGTGGGGAACAGACATTCAAATGACTTTCTTTCTTAGCTTGGCTATTTAAGCACGTTAGAAGCAAAACGGTCCATACGGAGAATTTGACTCCCGATATGCTGCACACAGCAGTGCAAGGATTGGCGATGGTTTCTTCAATCTTTCTAAGACTTCTTCCGTATACAGTATTACTTTAGAGATGGACCCGAGTTCATATTACAACAAGCGGTCATGTAGAATTTCATCACACACGAGTTTTTCAGCAAGGTGCTTCATAGGATTGCGAGAAAGAAACAGCTTTCTTTCTTAACAAGTTAAGAAGAAAAGTGGAACCTGCCGTAAATTAGAATCCCCATGAGCTGCATACTGCAGTGCAAAGATTGGCGTTGTTTTCTTCGATTCTTCTAAGACATCTTCTGTTGCAGTATTACCTTTGTAGATGCTCTTGAATTTCTATTTCCAGAAGAGCTCATACAGTATTTCGTCCCACACAGGTTGAAAAGCAAGTGGCTTTGCAGGATTGCAAGAAATAGACAAACAGTTTCTTCCTTAAGAAGTTAGTAGAAAAATGGCACGTGCGGTAAATCAGACTGCCGATAGGCTACAAACGGCAGGGCAAGGATAGGCGTTTATTTCTTCGATTCCTCTAAGACATCTTCTCTTACAATATTAATATTGTAGAGGGACCTGAATTTATATTTCAAGGAGAGTTCATATAGTATTCGTTTCAAAGCAAGTGGCTTTGCAGGATTGCGAGGAACAGACATTCAAGCGACTTGTCTTTCTTAGCTTGTCTATTTATGAGTGTTAGAAGAAAAATGGTTGGTGCGGTAAATTAGACTCCCATTAGGCTGCATGCTGCAGTTCAAAGAAAGGGGTTGGTTTCTTCGATTCCTCTAAGACATCTTCCATTACACTATTACTATTGTTAGTTGGATCTGAATTTGCATTTCTAGAAGAGTTCATACAGTATTTCGTCCCACAGGGTTTTCAAAGCGAGCTGCTTTACAGGATTGCGAGAAACCAACATGTTTCTTTCTTAACATGTTAGAAGAAAAATGGTACGTACGGTAAATTAGACTCCCTATGGGCTGAGTCCTGCAGTGCAAGGATAGGCGTTTGTTTCTTCCATTCCTCTAAGACACCTTCTATTCCCATATTACTATTGTAGATGGATTTGAATTTCTGTTTCTGGGAGAGTTCATAGTATAGTATTTCGTTCCACAACCGTTTCCACGCAAGTTGCTTGGTAGAATTGCGAGAAACAAGAAGCCTCTTTCTTAAGAAGTTAGAAGAAAAATGGTACGTGCGGTAAATTAGACTCCCGATAGGAGGCATACTGCAGTGCAAGGATTGGCGTTAGTTTCTTTGATTCCTCTAAGACATCTACTGTTACATTATTACTATTGTAGATGGACCTGAACTGATATTTCAGGAAGAGTTGATACGAGTATTTCGTCCCACGCGGGTTTCTCAGCAAGTGCCTTTGCAGGATTGCGAGGAACAGACATTCAAACGACTTTCTTACTTAGCTTTCTTATTTAAGCATGTTTTAGAAGAAAAACCGTACTCACGGCGAATTCGACTCCCGAAATGCTGCATACACCAGTGCAAGGATTGCCGTTGGTTTCTTCGATTTTTCTTAAACATCTTCTGTTTCCAATATTACTATTGCAAATGAACGTGAAATTATATTTCAAGAAGGGTTCATATAGTATTTCTTCCCACACCGGATTCAAAGCAAGTTGCTTCATAGGATTGCGAGAAACAAACAGCTTTCTTTCCTAACAAGTTAGAAGAAAAATGGTAAGTGCGATAAATTAGACTCCCTATGGGCTGCACACTGCAGTGCAAGGATAGGCTTTGGTTTCTTCGATTCCTCTTAGCCATCTTCTGTTACCATACTACTATTGCAGATGGACGTGAATTTATATTTCCAGAAGAGGTCATATAGTATTTTGTCCCACACGAAGTTCAAAGCCAGTTGCTTCAGAGGATTGCGAGAAACAAACAGCTTTCTTTCTTAACCAGTTAGATGAAAACTGATACGTGCGTTAAATGAGACTACCTATGGGCTGCATACTGCAGTGCAATGATAGGCGTTGGTTTCTTCTATTCTTCTAAGACACCTTCTGTTAACATATTACTTTTGTAGATGGCCTATATTTATATAAATACATTTTTGTATTTATATTTTGGGGAGAGTTCATGTAATATTTCACCCCACACCCGTTTCCAATCAAGTTGTTTTGTAGAATTGCGAAAAACAAACAGCTTTCTTAACCGGTTAGAAGAAAAATGATACGTGCGGCGGGTTAGACTCCCGATATCCTGCGTACTGCAAGGATTGGCGTTGATTTCTTCGATTCCATTCAGACATTTTCTGTTACAGCATTAGTATTGCAAATGGACGTGAAATTATATTTCAAGAAGGGTTCATATAGTATTTCTTCTCACACCGGCTTCAAAGCAAGTTACTGCGTAGGATTCCGAGAAACAAATGGCTTTCTTTCTTAAGAAGTTAGAAGAAAACTAGTTCGTACGGTAAATTAGACTCCCGATGTGAGCCATACTGCAGTGCAAGGATTGGCATTGGCTTCCTCAATTCCTCTAAGATACCTTCTATTATATTATTACTATTGTAGAGGGACCTGAATTTGTATTTCAAGAAGAGTTCATATAGTATATCGTCCCACACGGGTTTCTCGGCAAGTGCCTTTGCAGGATTGCGAGGAACAGACATTCAAATGACTTTCTTAGCTTCGCTAGTTAAGCACGTTAGAAGAGAAACGGTACAAACGGAGAATTTGACTCCTGATATGCTGCATACAGCAGTGCAAGGATTGGCGATGGTTTCTTCGAATTTTCTAAGACATCTTCTGTTTAAAATATTACTACAGTAGATGGACACGAATTTATATTTCAAAAAGAGTTCATATAGTATTTCATTCCAATCGAGTTTCAAAGAAAGTTGCTTCATAGGCTTGCGAGAAACAAACAGCTTTCTTTCTTAACAAGTTAGAAGAAAAATGGTATGTGCGATAAATTAAACTGCCTAGGTCTGCCTACTGCAGTGCAAGGATTGACGCTGGTTTCTTCGATCTTTCTAAGATATCGTTTACTATTCTGTATATAACTACTATATATATATATATATATATATGAACTCTAGTAGTTCGTCCCACACGAGTTCCAAAGAAAGTTTCTTCATAGGATTGCGAGAAGCAAACGGCGTTCTTTCATAAGAAGTTAGAAGAAAAATGGTACGTGCGGTAAATTAGATTCCCCGATGAGAGGCATACTGCAGTGCAAGGATTGGCCTTGGTCTCTTCGATTCCTCTAAGGCATCTTCTGTTATATTGTTACTATTGTAGATGGACCTGAATTTATATTGCAAGAAGAGTTCATATTAGTATTTCGTCCCACGCGGGTTTCTCAGCAAGTGCCTTTGCAGGATTGCGAGGAACAGACATTCAAACGACTTTCTTTCTAAGCTATACTATTTAAGCATGTTAGAAGAAAAACGGTACTCACGGCGAATTCGCCTCCCGCTATGCTGTATACACCAGTGCAAGGATTGGCGATGGTTTCTTCGGTTTTTCTGAGACATCTTCTGTTTACAATATTACTATTGTAAATGGACCCGAATTCATATTTCAAGAAGAGGTCATATAGTATTTTGTCCCACACGCGTTTCAAAGGCAGTTGCTTCAATGAATTTTGAGAAACAGACAGCTTTCTTTCTTAATAAGTTAGAAGAAAACTGGTACGTGCATTAAATTAGACTACCTATGAGCTGTATTCTGCAGTTCGAGTATAGGCGTTGGTTACTTCTTTTCCTCTAAGACACCTTATGTTACCATATTACTATTGTAGCTGGCCTACAGTTATATAAATACATATTTATATTTATATTTTGGGGAGAGTTCATATAATATTTCATTCCACACCCATTTCCCATCAAGTTGTTTTGTAGAATTGCCAGAAACAAACAGCTTTCTTTTCTTAACCAGTTAAATACTTGCGGCGGATTAGACTCCCGATAGCCTGCATACTGCAAGGATTGGTGTTGATTTCTTCGATTCCCTTAAGACATCTTCTGTTACATTACTGCTGCTCATTGGCGTGAAATTACATTTCAAGATTGGTTCGTGTAGTATTTCGTCCTACACCGGTTTCAAACAATTGGCTTTACGGGATTGTGAGGAACAGGCATTCAAGAGACTTTCTTTCTTAGCTTGTCTATTTAAGTAAGTTAGAAGAAAAATGGATGGTGCGGTAAATTAAACTCCTAATAGGCTGCATACTGCAGTGCATACTTGCAGGGGTTGGTTTCTTCGAGTCCTCTAAGACATCTTCCTTTACAATATTACTATTGTAGATGGAGCAGAATTTGTATTTCCAGAAAAGGCCATGCAGTATTTCGTCCCACAAGGTTTCCAAAGCGAGTTGCTTTACAGGATTGCGAGAAAAACATGTTTCTTTCTTAACAAGTTAGAAGAGAAATGGTACCTGCGATAAATTAGACTCCCGATGAGCTGCATACTGCAGTGCAAGGATAGGCGTTGCTTTCTTCGATTACTCTAAGATATCTTCCTTTACAATACTACTATTGTAGAGGGAGCTGAAGTTGTATTTATAGAAGAGTTCATATAATATTTCGTCCCACACCCGTTTCAAAGCAAGTTGCTTTCTCGAATTGCGAGAAACAAACAGCTTTCTTTCTTAACAAGTTAGAAGAAAAATGGTACGTGCGGCAGATTAGACTCCCGATAGCCTTCATGCCGCAGTGCAAGGATTGGCGTTGGTTTCTTCGATTCCTCTAAGACATCTTCTGTTACAATATTACTATTGTAGAATAACCTTAATTTATATTTCAAGAAGAGTTCATATAGTATTTCGTCCCACAGCTGTTTGGAAGCAAGTGGCTTGGTAAGATCGCGAGAAACAAACAGCTTTTTTCTTAACAAGTTAGAAAAAAACGTTACGTGCAGTAATTTAGACAACCTATGAGCTGCATGCTGCAGCGCAAGGATTGGCGTTGGTTTCTTCGATTCCTCTACCACTATTTGACAGGAGAGAACAGGTGAATTTTAGGATGCTCCCAGTTACGTTTTTGTGCTACTGGGGTTTCAACATAGCTGAACCTCAGAGAACGGAGAAAAGGGCTTTTCGCACTTCTCATTCCCTCAAGTCTCAGTCTAGAGGAAGGTTGACTCATGTGCTGAGCAAGGCGTGGCAAGGGACAGTGTAGGTTTTTTCTCTTACTATAAGGCTCTATAACGTTTATATAGCCTTAACTATAAGACAGTTGTACATTCAACCGTTGTAGATTCAACTGAATCATTGGAATTTCAGGAAGAACCTATATGACATTTCGCACCATAGGGGTTTTCAAGGCAAGTTGGTTTGACAGGATTGAGAGAAACACACAGTCAGTCATCTTTCTTAATTAATTTGCCTTCTTAATCAGATGGGAATAGATGGGTTACAGTACAGTGCAAGGAACAGTGGTGACAACTTCTGTTTCTCTCTTACTATTTTACATGGAACTCAACATTTGAAGTTTCAAGAAGTTCTTGCAACTGCCTGTCAGAGCGATTTCAATGAGAGTTTTACTAATTAGAGAAAACGCGCTGTCACGCTTCCTCGGCAGGCTAGAAGAAAAAGGAGTCAGTTGGAAGACTAGACTCCTTGTGTGTTGAAAGCTGAGGGAAAAGGAAAAGGACCAGTGTAAGTATCTTCTATTACTAATTGCTTTTGTACGCGGAACTGAACCTTTGAAATGTCAAGAAGAGTTCATGTGTCCTGCTGGTTTCAACGGAAGTGGCTTTGATAAGATTGAGAGAACGACACATTCCATCAACTTTCTAATTTCAGTTGAATACTTAGCCGGCTAGAAGGAAACTGGTCCTTGCAGGAAACTCGACTCCCCGTTGTGCAGCATGCTCCAGGGCAAGGATCACAGTAATCATGTTCTGTTTCTCTATTACTAGTATACAAGTAGATACCTTCGGTTGCAAGGATGAATGTAAACCTCTTCTGCTTCTTTATTCTTACAATACATGGAACTGAGGTGTTGAAGTTTCATGGAACGCCCATATAGTTTTTCGTGCCGGGGGGATTTCATTGAACGTTCCTTTTACGGAATGGAGAAGACGCATAATCACTCTTCCCTACAGCGTTCTCCTGATGGCTTGTACATGGCAGGGCAGGAAATCCTGATAGCTATCTTCTGTTACTGTATTGCTGTTGCACATGATACCGAAGCTTTGAAATTTCAAGAAAGAGTCACATGGTATTTCAAGCAACTCGCGTTCCCATGTAAGTGGCTTTGGCGAGATTGAGAGAAATACCTATTCAATCAACGTTCTTATTTAACTCCCCTACAGAGCAGGATAGAAGAAAAATGGTGCTTGCAAATAGAAAAGACAGGAACGGTGTTCAGTTTTTCTTTTCTCTATTTTACCTGGAACTGAACATTTTTATTTCCCGAAGCACTCATACAGCTTTTCATGCGGTAGGAGTTTCAACATAAGTGGCTTTTACAGAATGGAGAAAACGCACTTCTCACATCTCACGTGAAATCTGACAACCTGCTTGAAAAAAATACCTCAGAGAGAAAACGGACTTTCTGTACTGAAAAATGCAGGACAAGGGTCAGTGCAGGCATCTTCTGTGATGCCTGTTGGAATAAAGCATTTGAAATCTCCAGAAGGGCTCAAATGGTATTTCATGCCACATGGGGTTCAACAATAGTGGTTTTGAAATGATTGAGAACTTTCTTATTTCACTTGTCTAGTTCGAAAGCTAGAAGAAAAGAGGTAAAAGAGGCACATAAAGTAGACTCCTTATGGGCTGCAATATGGCAATGAAAGGATCGGAGTAAGTTTCATCTAATTCGGTGTTACTATTTGACCCTAAACTCAACCTTTGAAATTTCATGAAGCTCCCAGGTAGCTTTTCGTGCCAGAGCGGTTTCAAGGTAAGTGAGACTTACAGGATGGAGAAAACACTCACTCATGCCTCCTATTCACTCTTGCTTAGCACGACTAGAACAAAATGTCTCGTGCAGAAGGCATTTCTGTCTGTCCTTTGTATTTTCAAGTACCATAATGCAGGGTAAGGATCCGTATAGATATCTTCTGTGACTCTGCGACTGTTGGACAAGATATTGAACATTTGAAATTTCGAGAGAGGTTCTTGTGGTATTTCATGCCACTTGAGCATCAACGCTAGCGGCTTGGACAAGATGGTCTACACATTAATAAAATTTTCTTATTTAACAAGCTAGATGAAAATCTACAAGTACAAGTGGCAAGTACTGATGTCACAGTGGTTGATGTTACATGTTACAGTGGTTTAAATGCAAGTGACACTTACAGAATGGAGTTAATGCACAGTCATTCTTTAAATTCACTTTACAGATCAAGCCCGAAGGAAAATGACTCATGCAGAGAACTAACTCTCTCTGTTCACGCAACAGAATAGACATCTAATAGGCGGCACAGTGCAGCGCAAGGAATGGTGTTCCCAACGTCTTTTTCTCTCTATTTTCCCTGGAACTGAGCAGTTTCATTTCCTGTAGAGCTCATATAGCTTTTCATGTGAGAGGGGCTTCAACACAAGTGGCATTTACAGAATGGAGAAAACGCATATATCACACCTCACTTTCACTCTTACATAGCAGGGCTAGACGAAAACTGAAGGGCAAGAATCTGTGAAGAAATCTTCTGAGACTGTGAAGGGGTTGTCAAAGATAAAGAATATTTGAATTTCAAGAAAGTTTTGTGTCACACAGATTCCAGTGCAAGTGGCTTTTTACAGGATTGAACACAGTCAATCGGGGTTTTTATTTAACTTGTCTATTAAGCAAGACAGTAGGTTCTTATTGGGCAGCAAAGCACAGCGCCGTGTTTTTCCGTATTTCTAATTAACACTGAATGAAACAGGTGAAATTTCATGACGCTCCCATATACCTTTTCGTTTCCAAGTGGTTTCAACGCAAGTAACTCTTACAGAATGGGTTTGTTTCACTGTTTCAAACATGGCTGTTTCACTTGTGCAGACAGCTTCATTTCCTCTCATTGTTTTACTTGGAATTGAACATTTGACAATTCACGAAGCACCCATATGGGAGAGGGTTCAACACAAGTGACGTTTACAGAATGGAGAAAACGCCTATTCACACCACACATGCACTCTTACTTAGCAGGCTAGAAGAAAAATAATTCATGCAGAGGACTAATTCCTTCTGTGCTGAAGAATACTAGCCAACGATTCATTCATTCATTCAGTCGTATTTGTTGAGCGCTTACTGTGTGCAGAGCACTGTACTAAGCGCTGGGGAAGCACCAATTGGCAACATATAGAGACGGTCCCTACCTAACAGCGGGCTCACAGTCTGGAAGGGGGAGACAGACAACAAAACAAAACATATTAACAAAGTAAAATGAATAGAATAAATATGTACGAGTAAAGTAAATAGAGTAATGAATATGTACAAACATATATACATATATACAGGTGCTGTGGGGAGGGGGAGGAGGTAAAGCGGGGGGTATTGGGAGGGGAAGGAGGGGGAGAGGAAGGAAGGAGCTCTGTCTGGGAAGGCCTCCTGGAGGAGGTAAGCTCTCAGTAGGGCTTTGAAGGGAGGAAGAGAGCTTTGCGGATGTGCGGAAGGAGGGCAGTCCAGGCCAGGGGGAGGACGTGGGCCGGGGCGTCGACGGCGGGACAGGCGACAACGAGGCACAGTGAGGAGATTGGTGGCAGAGGAGTGGAGGGTGCGGGTTGGGCTGTAGAAGGAGAGAAGGGAGGTGAGGTAGGAAGGGGCGAGGTGATGGAGAGCCTTGAAGCTGAGGGTGAGGAGTTTTTGCCTGATGCTCAAATTGATTGGTAGCCACTGGAGATTTTTGAGGACTGGAGTAACGTGCCCAGAGCATTTCTGCACAGAGACGATCCGGGCAGCCGCGTGATTTATGGATTGAAGTGGGGAGATACACGAGGATGGGAGATCGGAGTGGAGGCTGATGCAGTAATCCAGTCGGGCGGATAGGATGAGAGATTAAACGAGCAGGGTAGCGGTTTGGATGGAGAGGAAAGGGTGGATCTTGGCCATGTTGCGGAGCTGAGACTGGCAGGTTTTGGTGACGGCTTGGATGTGAGGGGTGAATGAGAGAGCGGAGTCGAGGATGACACCACGATTGCGGGCTTGGGAGACAGGAAGGATGGTAGTGCCGTCAACAGTGATGGGAAAGTCAGGGAGAGGGCAGGGTTTGGAAGGGGCGTTAAGGAGTTCAGTCTTGGACATGTTGAGTTTTAGATGGCGGGCAGACATCCAGATGGAGATGTTCTGAAGGCGGGAGGAGATACGAACCTGGAGGGAGGGAGAGAGAGCAGGGGCAGAGATGTAGATTTGGGTGCCATCAGCGTAGAGATGATAGTTGAAGCCTTGGGAGCGAATGAGGTCACCAAGGGAGTGAGTATAGATAGAGAACAGAAGGGGACCAAGGACTGACCCTTGAGGAACCCCTACAGTAAAGGGATAGGAGGGGGAGGGGGAGTCCGCAAAAGAGACTGAGAATGAACGGCCGGAGAGATAAGAGGAGAATCAGGAGAGGACGGAGTCTGTGAAGCTAAGCTTGGATAGCGTGTTGAGGAGAAGGGGTGGTCCACCGTGTCAAAGGCAGTTTAGAGGTCGAGGAGGATTAGGATAGAGTAGTAGCCGTTGGATTTGGTCATTGGTGACCTTTGAGAGGGCAGTTTCCGTGGAATGTAGGGGACGGAAGCCTGATTAGAGGGGGTCGAGGTGAGAATTGGGGTTGAGGAAATCGAGGCAGCACGTGTAGACGACTCGTTCAAGGAGTTTGGAAAGGAATGGTAAGAGGGAGATAGGGCGGTAACTAGAAAGTGAGGTCGGGTCAAGAGAGGGTGGTTTAGGATGGGAGAAACATGGGCATGTTTGAAGACCAGAGGGGAAGGAACCAGTGGAGAGTGAGCAGTTGAAGATGGCAGTGAAGGAGGGGAGAAGGGACGGTAACTGAATGGCTGCTGTACATGGAACTGAACGTATGACTATTCAAGTAGAGTGCATGTGGCATTTTGTACCATACAGGTTTCATTGCAAGTTTGCTTTGTTTTTCAAAGAACTCATTTTTTTTCTTTTTTTTTTTTAAAGAACTCATGCTTTTGAAGAACTCACTGAGCTTTCCGTGCCGGAAGGGTTTCACCACAGATGACTTTTACCGAAAAGAGAGAAACACATTCACTGAACTTTCATAGGAGAGTGAAGAAAAATGGCACATGAAGACAATCAGACTCCTGGTGGGCTGTACACTATAGGGTAAGGATCAAACGTAACTCTTGTCTGTTACTGAATGTTAAGAAGAGTCTATTTGGTTAATGTTTAAGTCCTAGCGTTAGGGCAAGAGTTTGTTTTAGAGTTAAGGTTGGTATAAAGGCAAGGTTTAGGGTTATAGTTAGTTTTAGATCTAGCATTACAGCCAAGTTTAGAGCTAGACCTAGGGGTAATGGCTCAAGTGAGATTTAGGTTTAAGGGTAAGATTAGGGATACGGTGTGGTTTAAGGGGTAGGGTTACATTTGGAGTTAGAGGTAGGGCTAAAGTTAGGTTCATGACTCGGGATTTTGTTAGGGTTAGGCCTAGGTCTAATTTATAACCATAATTTAAGGTTATGTTATGCTTAGGTGTTGGGTTAGTTTTGGGACTAAGCATAAGGGCTATGGCTCACCCTAGGTGTAGTTTTTAAGGTTAACGTTAGTTTTAGTTGGCAGCAATGGGCTAGGGTTATGGCTAGGTTTACGGTTAGGTATAGAATTAGGGTTAAGGTTAAGACTAAGGCTAAGATTATAGTTAAGGCTAAGCCTATGGTTATTGTTATGGTTGAAATTAGGGTTAGGTTTCGAGTTGGGTCAGGGTTGGGTTTCTGGTTTATTTCTATGGTTAGAGTTACAGTAAGGGTTAGGGTTAGGGTCAGAGTTAGAGCTAAGGTTAGAGTTAGGGTTAGAGCTAGAGTTATGGCCAGGTTTAGGGTTATGGTTATATTTAATGTTAGGGTTAGGGCTAGAGTAGGGATTGGTTAGGGGTTAGAGTTAGAGTTAGGTTTATGCTTAGGTTTTGGGTTATGCTGAAGTTGATGCTTGGGTTATGGTGAGGACTAGGCCTAAAATTAGTGTTAGAGATTAAGGTTAGGGTTAGCTTTAGGGTTAAGGTTAGGGCTAGGGCTTAACCCAAGCCAAGGTCTACGGTAAGGGGGAGGGGGAGAGTTGAGGCTAGGGCTCGAGCTAGGCCTAGGATTAACCCTAAGTTAAGGGTTAGAGATCGATTTACTCTAGATTCGCTCCCCAATGATTTCTTCCCCACTGCTTTCAAATTTGCCCATGTCTCCCCTGTCCTAAAAAAACCCTCCCTTGACCCCATGGCTCCCTCCAGTTATCGACCAATCTCCCGCCTTACCATTCCTTTCCAGACTTCTTGAGTGAGTTGTCTCCACCCGCTCTCCCAAATTCCTTTCACCAATTGTCTCCTTGACCCCGTTCAAACTGGCTTCCATCTCCTTCACTCCCCAGAAACCACCCCCTCAAAGGTCAAAATGATATCCTTCTTGCCAATTCTGATGGCCTCCATCCCACCCGAATTCTCCTTGACCTCTCAGCTGCCTTCGACACTGTCGAACAACCCCTTCCTACTGGAAATATCATCTAATCTTCACTTCACTGACACTGCCCTCTTCTGGGTCGCCTCATCTCAATCAGGGGGTCCTCCTTTGACCCCCGCGCTCCCCCTCCCCCGCCCAACTCTGGGGTTCCCTCAAGGTTCACTTCTGGGTCCCCATCTATTCTCCGGCTACACCCAATGCCTTGGAGAACTCATTCACTCTCATGGTTTCAACTACTTACCACCACTATGTGGATAATACCCAAATCTCCATCTCCAACCCTGATCTCTCTCCCTTTCATGAAGTCCTCCTGGCTTCAAGATAACTGTGCTTGGATGTCTTCTTTGGTACCTCAAGCTTAACATATCCAAAACAGAATTATGTCTCTTGCCACCCAAATCTTCACTGAGTCAAATCTGAGGTAGAAACAAGCTAATTAAGTTGGACACTGTCCCTGTCCCACATGGGGCTAACAGTCTCAATACCCATTTTTCAAATGAGGTAACTGAGGCATAGAGAAGCGAAGTGACTTACCCTAGGTCTCACAACAGGCAAGTGGCCGAGCCGGGATTTGAACCCATGAACCCTACCTTGCCTTCTCTCTCTCATTCAAACCACATCTCTCTAAATCTTGTTGGTCTCACCTTCACAACATTGCCAAGATCTGCCCTTTCCTCTCCATCCAAACCGCTACTACATTAGTACAGTCACTCATCCTATCCCGACTGGATTACTGCCTCAGCTTCCTTGCTGACCTCCCTGCTTCATGTCTCTCCCCACTCCAGTCCATATTTAATTCTGCTGCCCGGATCATTTTTTTTCTACAAAATGGTTCAGGTCATGTTTCTCCAGCCCTCAGAAAACTCCAGTAATTGCACCACCTCTGGGTCCAACAAACACTCTTCACCATTGGTTTTAAAACACTCAATGACTTGCCCCCACCCCGCCCTACCTCAACTAGCTAATCTCCTACTACAACCTGTTGCACACAAATTTGTCCACGTATCTCTGCCGGCACGAAAGAATGAGTCTTGAGGCAGTCAGTGTCAGCTTTGCCAAGGGTCAGAGCTCCTAGGAGCAAAGACCCCGTTTATTTCCCTCATGGGGTTTATAAGGATTTTGTGAGGTTCAAGGGAGGAGTCAGGGTTCACTGGAGGAACACGTTCTCATAGGTTGTTTTGCAGAACGCATCAATGGATGATTGGTGCTCTGTGGGCGGGGAAGTGGAAGCTTGTCGGGTCGTCGCCTGGGGTTTTCCGGATCCCAAGAGCCAATCCGGGCTCAGGCTGTGGCTTCGGCCCTAATAAGGAGCAGTGGGTCCGACTCCTTGGTCCTAGGGTTAAGGTTAGGGCCAGGCTTAGGGTTAGGGCTAAGGTTAGGGGTCGTGGACAACACCTTTGGTCCCAAGGTGGAAACCACCTTAGGGAGGACCCAACCGGGAAGGGCCCGGGCCCGGGGCGGCAACATCATCATAGGGGTACAGTCGCTCATGGCGTTCATCCAGGCGCAGGTTTCTCTCTTGAGCCTCCTCGGCCGAAAGTGAGGACTGGGTCTGGGACTGCATCAGGAAAAGCTTCACCTCACTCAGTTTTCGAGTCAGACAGGAGCAAAAACAGAGCACGCAGAGTGTAAGGGCGACAGGGAGAAGAGAGGTTAGAAGGCCGCGCAAGAGAAACGCCAGCCAGCCGGGAGCACCCGCAAAAAGGGAGTCGAACCAAGAGAAGAGACCGAACGGGTCCCCATGTGGACTGGCCCGGGTGGCTTTCTGAAGTTTGCGCATACTGTCGGCATGCCTTTCAGCTGTTCCTCGATTTCTTGGGTAACATTGGGGTTACACAAACACAGCGCTCGCCTTTTGAAACGTTCAAGAAGGTGCTCAGGCCACCTTGTCGAAGCAACATATCGTCAATGGCCGTTCGAAGCTGCAGGGTCATGCGGGCATGGGCATCGACGCACCTTTCGTTAGCAGTAAAACAGTGCGGGTATAATCAACCACAAGGGCCACCTGCTCGAAGAGTCTCTAAAGACCCAGGCGGGTATAGGACTTGAACCGGCCGACAGAATTGTGAAACTCTCAGAAGTTAAGCCAAGAGGACTGCTCCCAACTGGTCATCCTGTCCCCAAGAATCATTAAGGGAGACCGAGGCGAGGTCGGGTCCGTGAAGCCTGACCGGGGAAAGTGGGGAGCATACGGAGCGCCTGGAGCGGTGAACCAGTGAGAGGGATCGGGTAAGGGGTCACATCTGAAAGAGCTCACCGCTAGAGTGTTGCGGGTAAAGCTCAGGCGCTGCCAGGGTACAGCAGAGGCCCCTCAAGGTGGTTGGTTCCCTTCTAGACTGTGAGCCCACTGTTGGGTAGGGACCGTCTCTATATGTTGCCAACTTGTACTTCCCAAGCGCTTAGTACCGTGCTCTGCACACAGTAAGCGCTCAATAAATACAATTGAATGAATGAATGGCAGGCTGGCCCACACAAACCCATTGTCACAGAACCACACAAAACCTCTTTGGGACGGAATAGCGGTGTTGCAAGGGAGCGAGGAGTTGTTACGGGAACAATTACACATGCGCAGAACATCCTGAAGGGGGGTAAGAAGAAAGTAGGGGTGGCTTGGGAGAGTCGAACAGTTGAGAAGCAGGGTGGCCTCGGAAAGGGCCAAGGGGTCGGGGTGACGGGGCCGGAAAAAAGGGAAGGACCCAGGGGGTTCCCATACCCAGGAAGGGGCCGTGACTCTGTGCCAAGGGAGGATGCGGGTGCTGTCTGCCGGGCCCCAGTTAAGGGCGGAACTGGTGAACACGACGCCCGCGACCTGGGAAAGGGGAAGGCCGGTGTTGCCTGAAACGTCCGTGCAGCTCACAGTGTCCCACCCAGAAAGATTCAGTAGACTGGGGCAGGAGATTTTAGAGGCAGGAAGGCCACCCTGGGTAGCGTTGGTCCCAGGCACGAGGACATGCTCGGATAAAGCCCCCAGGAGAACGCGAGTGAGGTTTAGGGGTACTCCGAACAGTTTGAGTGGAGTGTCGTCCACACCTAGCAAGGGAGGGAAGCAGGCAGTAAGGAAAAGCAGATACAGGTCACGCCCGAAAGCCAGGAGCAATTTGAGCACAAGATTGGAAGGGCGAGTACTGGCCGGGACACCAGCCATAGGGGTCAATAAACGTTGGGGGGGGGGGCAAGCGGGGAGGAGGCGAGGGGCAGAGACCGGTACCCCAACCTGCCCTTCCGTTGCCAAGGTTAGGGCCCGGACACCCGCTCCCCCCCAGGCTGAAATGAGTCCACGCCAAGGCATAAGGCGGAGTATGTCCGGTATCGTGACCAGGTGGATCCTTGCCACCAGTCGTATTGCACCATGCTCCACCCGTACTGATGGCAAGGGCCCACATAGCTCGCTCCAGGAGGGGCTCCCGAGTAGGCCGACCTCGGCCTCTGATAGGTACACCATGTGAAGGGGTGGCAATTCTTGGGACAGGCCCGTATGGAGGAGCCGGAGCTTAGGAGAGGTGGAAAAACGAAAGTCAGGAGCCAACTTGCTGGCCGTATCCAAGAGCGGGTTTTAGGTGCATGTGATGGATCTATGCGTCCTTCCCCTCTAACTGCGGAGTAGGTTGTAGCATGGAATGGGCCATCTCATCTACCAGTGTTGATCCATCAAGACCTTTCGTAGGTCATGGAGATTTCCCCAGTCAAATGTCCCCCACTGGGGCTAGAAATACTCGCCCCCAGAACTCTGGTATTTCTGCCAGTCTTGATTTTAGAACACCAGACGATGCTTAGTCATATCGGTCTGAACGATGGGTAAGGAGCCCTCATCCCACTTCCATACCACAATGCCCAGTGGGCTCGCTGGTGGAAAGCTGGATTGCCCGCCACCCCCCGCCGCCATAATAGCCATCTGTACTCAAAGCAAACAACGAGTCCAAAGAGCACAAACACAAAAATAGCTGGAAGGAGCAGAGGTCGCAGGCAGGCCTCAGGATTTCGCGAGGCAAAGGCGTGGGGGGAAAGGCCACACCAAAGAGAATCCAGAAAAGGTGGTAGGCGATAGGTGTAGTTCATTAGTGTTCTCTTAGGATTTGGAACTTTTACCATTCCTTATTGGCTGTCCACCGGGTCCTATGTCCCAGGGCTCATAAATCTGGGAAACCTTTGATTGGTTTGTTTACTTTCACTTTCACCCGAGTCCCGGCAGGGGCCGCCCAACAAATCTCCTTCGGGCAAGCCAGAGCTGAGAACATGGGTCGTGTCTATCCGGAACGTTCAGTCAACTTTCCCCAAAAGGAGCTACGGTTGGTGTTCTGGCCCACTTACGATAGAGACACCTCCAGCGGCCGGAGAGTAGCGGAGAGTTCTGGGCGTCTTGACCTGGCACCATACTTTCGCCCGGGGGGTCAGTTCATCTCATACATCCGTCCACGTGCACATACAGACTTCACAGCACAGCCGACCAGTTCTAGAATCCATGCAAGCACACCTATGTACACACACACACCAGCCCAACACCACTTACTTCGGGGGGCTGGTAATTACACAGAGACGGGGAGACGCGGGGTAGACAGACAAAGACTCCGGGCCAAGATTGTGCGCAGTTGGTCTTAGGTTAACCTAGGAGAGGGAGAGAGACAGAGAGAGAGCGAGAAAGAGAAAGAGAGAGACTCTTACCCAGAACGAGTGACCCTGTTCACAGGTCTTAACTTCCTGACCCTATCCACGGGTCCCAATTTCTCGACCCTATACACGGGTCTCCCGAGTAGCCGACCCTATCCATGGGTCGCCTCGGTCCCTCCACCGTACCGGGGATACCGACCGTGGAGCCCAAGACTCCAAACTCGCCTTACAGTCCACCGAACCGATGGGGAGGAGAGAGGCTTTCCCAAGGGTGAACTCACCCATGCCAGCGGAGAAAAACCTACCACCCAACCCGTGGTTCGCTGGACTTGCTGGCGGGTCCCTTCGTAGTCGCCAAATTGTTGGACACAAATTTGTCCAGCTCGCTCTGCCAGTGCGAAAGAATGAATCTTGAGGCAGTCAGTGTCAGCTTTGCAAAGGGTCAGAGCTCCTAGGAGCAAAGACCCGTTTATTTCCCTCATGGGGTTTATAAGGATTTTGTGGGGTTCAGGGGAGGAGTCAGGGTTCGCTGGAGGAACACGTTCTCATAGGTTGCTTTGTAGGACATATCAATGGGTGATTGGTGCTCTGTGGGCGGGGAAGTGGAGGTTTGTCGGGTCGTCTCCTGGGGCTTTCTGGGTCCCAAGAGCCAATCCGGGCTCAGGCTACGGCTTCGGCCCTAATAAAGAGCGGTGGGTCCGACTCCTTAGTCCTAGGGTTAGGGTTAGGACTAGGGTTAGGGTCGTGGACAACAAACCCCACATGTACACTTCGCTCCTCCGATCCTATCCTCTGTCTCTGCCTGTCTCTCTCGCCACCAACCGATCACCTATGGCCTGGAATGCCCTCCCTCCTCAACTCCAACAGACAATTACTCTCCTCTCCACATTCAAAGTCTTATTGAAGGCGCATCTCCTCCGAAAGGCCTTCCCTGACTAAGCCCTCCTTCCTCTTCTCCCATGTTCTTCTACGTTGCCCTGACCTGCCCTTTATATTCATCCCTATGACCCTGTGGACCATCCCCTTCTCCTCGATATGGTATCCAACCTTAGCTTCACTGATTCTGTCTTCTCCTGGTTCTCCTCTTATCTCTCTGGTCGCTTATTCTCATTCTCATTCTTTCGCTTATTCTTTCGCGGCCTCCTCCTCCCCCCCCTCCCCTAAATGTAGAAGGGGCCCCTCAAGGTTCAGTTCTGGGGGGCAATGGCCAGTGTTAGAGATGGAGTAGAGTCGGTGTCCTTGGGCAGTCCGGTCAATCATATTTATTGAACACTTAACTGTGCGCCGAGAGCTGAACTAAGCACTTGGGACAATACAAACTAATAAAATAAAAGACACGTTCCCTGCCCAGCCCGAGCCCTGGGCTTCAGTTTCCTCATCTGTCAAATGGGGATTCAATCCCTGTTCTCCCTCCTATTTAGACGGTGAGCCCCGTGTGGGCCAGGGGCGGGGGCTAGACTTGTCATCTGGCACCGACCCCAAACCTTGGCACGGTGCTGGACACACAGTAAGTCCTGAACAGAGACTACAATTATTATTAGTAATGTCATTATTGCTATTATTGAGAATTACCATCCACCAGAAACATCAGCTAGGGCTAGCAGTAGTATTAGGGTTAGTGTTGGTTTTATGGTTAAGGGTATGGGTAAAGCTAGGAAAAGGGTTAGGATTAGGGATAGGGTTAAACCTGGGATTGGGTTAGAATTAGGGTTAGGGTTAGGGCTAGGCCTAGGGCTTGTTTTGGGATAACTCGTATAATTGGGGTTAGGGTTGGGTTTTGGCTTATGGTAAGGGTTAGTGCTATGGTTAGGATTCACAGTTGGGCTAGGGCTAGGGTTCTTTTAGCATTAGGTGTAGAGATAGGTTTAGGACTGGTGTTTAGGGTGGTGCTGATGTTATTTAGAATTAGAATTATGGTTCGGATCAGCAGTTGGACTAGAGCAAGGTGTAGGAATAGGGTTAGCCTTAGGTCTAGGTTTAGGAATACGTTTTGGGTTAGGGTTCGGGTTAGGGTCAGGGCTAGGGATTGTTTGAAGGTTAGCGTTATGATTAATACTAAACTTAAGGCTAGGCCCAAGGCTGCAATAATGGTTAGGGTTAGGGCTAAAGCTAGGGCTAGCTTTAGAATAAGCTAGTGAAATAGGGCTAGGGTTGAAGTTAGGCTTATGCTGAGGTTTAGTGTTATGGTTCGGGTTACATATTGGGCTGGGGGTAAGGTGCGGAAGATTGTGATTGTTCTAGGTTCTAGGTTCTAGTGTCAGGTTCAAGGATAGGGTTAGAGGAAGGGTTAGGGTTAGGTATATGGTTGGGATTACTATAGTCCATAGTCTAAGGACTAAGGCCAGGGCAAAGGTTAATGTAAGAGATAGGAGTAGAGTTAGTGTTAAGGCAGGTTAGGTCTGAGCTATGGTTAGGGTTATGGACAGCACTGGGTTTAGGGTTATGGTAAAGGTTTGTGTTAGGGCTAGGATGAGCAGTACTGTTAGTTTTATTGTTAGGTTTATGGTTAGAGTTAGGGTTATATATAGGGGTATTGTTAGGCTTGAGTCTAGGGTGATGTCTAGGTTTAGGGCTCGGTCTAGGTCTAGGTTTGGGTCTAGCGTTAATGTTTGGGTTAGGGTTGGGGTTCAGGTTTAGGCTATAGATAATTTTAAGGTCAGTGTTGTGATTGGTATTAGACTGAAGACTAACCCTTAGGGTAGGGTAATAGGATCAGGGCTAGTCCTAGGTCTGGCTTTAGGACTAGAGTGAGAGATAGGGCTAGGGTTGAGGTTTGGCTTAAGGTGCAGTTTAGCGTTCTGGTTAGTGTGATGTCTAGGTTTAGGGTTAAGTTTTGGGTTAGGGTTGGGGTTTGGGTTTGGGCTTAAGTATAGTTTTAAGGTTCATCTTATGATTAGTAGTATACTGAAGGCTAGGCCAAACGCTAGGGTAGCGTTTAAGGTTAAGGCTAGTCCTAGGTCTAGCTTTAGGAAAAAGTATAGAGATTGGGTTAGGGTTGAGGTTTAGCTTCTGATATGGTTTAGCGTTATGGTTAGGGTGAAAAATCGGACTAAGGCTAGGGTTAGGGAGAGGGTTAGCAATGGATCTAGGTTTGAGCCTAGGGTTAGAGTTAAGTGGAGGGTTAGAGCTAGAGTTACGGTTAGGCCTAGGTATAGGGTTGGAATTATTGCTAACATTAGGGCTAGGGCCAGGGCAATGGCTAGCGTTAGAGATAGGGGTAGAGTTAACATTAAGGTTTGGGTTAGGGCTGTCTTAGTGTTCGGTTTATGGATAGGATTGGATCTAGGATTAGTGTTGGGGTTAGTGTTAGTTATAGGGCCTAGTGTTAGTGTTAGATTTATGATTAAGGGTATGGCTAGGGCCAAGGCTGGGGCTAGGGTCAGGATTAGGGTTAGGATTAGTCCTGGGGCTAGGGTAATGGTTGGGATTAGGGTTAGGGCTCAGCCCAGGGTTTGCTTTAGGATTAGGTAAAGCGATAGGGTTAGGATTGGGGTTTGGCTTATCTTAAGGTTTAGTGTTCTGGTTAGGATTAGCCATTAGACTTGGGCTAGGGCAAGGATAGGGGTAGTGTTAGGTTGTGGTTGGGCCTAGGGATAGGTTTTGGGTCAGGATTAGAACTAGGTTACGGTTATGGTTAGGACTAGGGCAAGGGTTAGAATGAAGGTTAGGACTAGGCCTGGGGCTTCTTTTAGGATTTGGTGTAGAGATAAGGTTAAGGTTGGATTTTGGCTTTTTGTAAGGCTTAGTGTCGTTTTTAGGATTAGCAGTTGGGGTAGGGCTAAAGTGTTTAGCTAGTGTTAGGTTGAGGTTTGGCTTTTGGTGGGGCTTAGTGTTATGCTTAAGGTTAGTAATTGGATTAGGGCTAGGGTTAGGGAGAGGGTTAGCTTTAGGTCTAACCTTGGCCCTAGGGTTATGGTCAAGGTTAGGATTAGAACTAGGGTTAGGGTTAGCGTTAGGTATATGGTCAGCCTTATTGTTAGCGTTAGGGCTAGGGCTAAGGCAGTGGCTAGCATTGGAGATAATGGTAGAGTGAACGTTAAGGTTGGGGTTAGGGCTGAGCTAGGATTAGGGTTATGGATAGGACTGAGTTTAGGGTTATTGAGAGGGTTGGGTTTAATTGTAGGTTTGGGCCTGGGCTTTGGGACAAGGTTAGGGTTAGAGTTAGGTTTACGGTCAGGTTTAGGTATCTGGTTAACCTTATTGCTAGCGTTAGTGCTAGGGGTAGGGCAGTGGCTAGCGTTAGAGATAAAGGTAGAGTCAATGTTTAGATTGGAGATAGCGCTGAGCTAGGATTAGGGTCAAGGGTAGGACTCGGTTAGTGTTAAGGCTTAGAACTAGTGGTAGTGTTAGAGCTAGTGTTAGTTTTGTGGTGAAGGGTATGGCTAGGGCTAGGCCTAGGATCAGGGTTAGGGCTCGGGCTAGAGTAGGGTTAGGTCTGAGGCTAGGGTGATGGCTAGGGTTAGGACTAGGTCTAGGGCTTTTTGTAGCAGTAAGTGAAGAGCTAGGGTTCGGGCTGGTGTTTGGCGGAGATAAGGTTTAGTTTTATGGTTAGGATTAGCATTTGGGCTAGGACTAATGGTAGGGAAAGGGTTAGCATTTGGTCTGGGTTCAGGACTAGGTTTTGGGTTAGGGTTAGGAGTAGGGATTATTTCAAAGTTAGCATTATGATTAATACTAGAGTTAAGGCTAGGCCCAAGGCTAGGGTAATGGTTAGGGTTAGGACTAAACCTAGGGCTAGCTATAGAATAAGGTGTTGATATAGGGCTAAGGTTGAAGTTTGGCTTATTTTGAGATTTAGTGTTATGGTTAGGGCTAGGGCTAGGGCTAGGGAGATTGTGTTAGTTCTAGGTTTGGGCCTAGGGTTAGGGTCAAGCTTAGGGTTAGAGGTAGGGCCAGGGTTGCCGACTGTTTTGCTTACTCTTAGCATTAGGGCTATGCCCAGGGCAAAGTTTAGCGTTAGAGATAGGAGTTGAGTTAGTGTTAAGGTAGGTTAGTTCTGAGCTACGGTTTGGGTTATGGATAGCACTGGGTTATGGTTAGGGCTAGGGTGAGCAGTAGTGTTAGGGCTAGGGTGAGCAGTAGTGTTAGTTTTATGGCTTAGCTTATGGGTAGTGTTAGGGTTCTAGATAGGGTTATTGTTAGGCTTGGGCCTAGGGTGATTGCTATATCTAGAGCTTGGTCTAGGTCTAGCTTTAGGTCAAGGGTTAAAGTTGGGATTCGTATTTGGGCTAAGGATAGTTTTAAGGTGAGTCTCATGATTAGTAGTAGACTGAAGGCTAGGCCTAAGGCCAGGGTCATGTTTAGGGTCAGGGTTAGTCCTAGGTTTAATTTTGGGAAATGCTGTAGAAATAAGGTAAGGGTTGAGGTTTGGCTTATGATGTAGTTTAGTGTTATGGTTAGGGTTAGCAATCAGACCAGGGCTAAAGTTAGGGAGAGGGTTAGTGATGGGTCTAGGTTTGGGTCTAGGGTTAGACGTAAGTGGAGGGTTAGAGTTACGGTTAGGCCTAGGTGTAAGGTTGGATTTATCGTTAGCGTTAGGGCTAGGGCCAGGACAATGGTAGCATTAGAGATAGGGCTAGAGTTAGTGTAAGGTTTGGGTTAGGGCTGATTTAGGGTTAGGTTTGTAGATAGGATTGAGTTTAGGATTAGGGTTGGGGCTAGGGCCGGCAGTACTGTTATGGATAGGGCCAAGGCTATGGATAGGGCCAAGGCTAGGGCTAGGGTCAGGGATAGGGTTAGGATTGGGCCTGGGGCTAGGGGTATTGTTGGGGTTAGGGTTAGGACTCAGCCTAGGGCTTGCTTTAGGGTTAGAAATAGAGGTAAGGTTAGTGTTGGTGTTTGTCTTATCTTAAGGGTTAGTGTTCGGGCTAGGATTGGCAGGTGGATTCGGGCTAGGGTCAAGGATAGGGTTAGTGTTAGGTCTCGGTTAGTCCTGGGGTTAAATTTTGGGTGAGGGTTAGATTGAGGATTAGAGCTAGGTTAGGGTTATGGTTAGGGCTAGGGCTAGGACAAGGGTTAAGATTAGGGTCAGAATAGGCCAGGGACTTCTTTTTGGATTTGGTGTAGAGATAGTGTTAGGGTTGGGTTCTAGTTGTTCCTAAGGTTTAGTGTTTTGGTTAGGTGTAGCAGTTGGATTAAGGATAGGGGTAGTGATAGGGTTAGCGTTAGGTCTCGGTTTGGGCCTCGGGTTAAGGTTTGGGTTAGAGTTCGGGTTTGGAGTAAAGATAGCTTTTAGGTTAGTGTTATGATTAGTGGTATACTGAAGGCTAGGCCTAAGGCTAGGGAAAGGGTTAGAGTTATGACTAGTCATAAGACAGAGAAGCAGCGTGGCTCAGTGGAAAGAGAACGGGTTTAGGAGTCAGAGGTGATGGGTTCTAATCCCGACGCTGCTACTTGTCAGCTGTATGATTTAGGGCAAGTCACTTAACTTTTCTGGGCCTCAGTTTCCTCATCTGCAAAATGGGGATTAAGATTGTGAGCCCCACGTGGAACAACCTGATTACCTTGTATCCCCCCACCCCCATCCCAGCGCTTAGAACAGGGCTTGGCACATAATAAGCGCTTAACAAATACCATCATTATTATTATTATTATTGTTAGCTTTAAGGATAAGGTGTACAGCTAGTGTTAGTATTGTGTTTTGGCTTCTGATGAGCCTTAGCATTACAGTTAGGGTTAGCAATTGGATTGGGGCTAGGGTTAGGGAGAGGGTTAGCTCTAAGTCTAGGTTTGGGCCTAGGGTTTGAGTCAAGGTTGGGATTAGAGCTAGGGTTAGGTACATGGCTAGTATTATTGTTAGCTTTAGGGCCAGGGCTAGGGTAGTGGCTAGTGTAGGTAAAGGTAGATTGAATGTTAAGGTTGGGGTTAGGGTTGAGCTAGGATTAAGGGTTATGGATAGGATTGGGGTTAGGGTTATTGAGGGGGTTGTGTTTAGGTCTAGGTTTGGGCTTAGCTTTAGAGTCAAGGTTAGCGCTTGGTTTACCTTTACCCCAGTGTTTAGCACACTGCAGCACACATAATAAGTGTATGATACCTGCCATCATTATTATTAGAAGAAGAAAATGGTGAAAGCTTTAATTCTTTTGTCCCAAGCCATGCAGAGACGCCAAGCCCCACTGTTCCCAGCCCATTTGCCTCTCCTCCATTTTCAGAATTGGGTCTGGCTTGGAAGGGGCAGATTCACAGGCTCTGCTCCCTGCAGCTGAGTGTGACCTCCAGCAGGAGAAAGGGAAAGGGGAGGGAGAGGTCACCAGGTGCCTTGTTCCCTTCTTGTTCCTTTCTTTGGGGATGACGTAGGTGCTGAGGCTGGAGTAAACCAATGAAGAAATGAAGGTATTCCCCTGGCTCTGTCGGAAATGGGATGTGTTAGAGGAATGTTAGTGAGAAAAAGAACTGCGATATTTGTTATTATTATCATTAATAATAATAATAATAATAGCATTTGTTAAGCAGATACTATGTGCCAAGCACTGTTCTAAGCACTGGGGGAGATACAAGGTTATCAGGTTGTCCCAGGTGGGGTTCACAGTCTTAATCACCATTTTACAGATGAGGTAACTGAGGCACTGAGAAGTTATAAAAAGAATAAGGTCAGTTACAGTCTCTGTTTCACACATGGGCTCAAAGTCTAGGAGTGAAGGAAAAGTTATTTTATCCCTATTTTACAGAAAAGGAAACGGAGGCCCACAAACGTTGTGACAGTACCCAAGATCTCCCATCTGGCCATTGGCAGAGACAAGACGAGGACCCAGGTCACCTGATGTCCAGTTCCCTGCTCTTTTGGTAGTCCACAGAAGAGCCACCAAATGCCCAACGAATTTCCATTCCCCTTTGTTGTGTCAGTCCTTCAACCACCTTAGCACTTTTATGGAAAGTGGGTATTACATTTATTCATTTACAGCTTCAGAAAAGTCTTTTCTGAAGTCTAGAGAAGCAGCCTGGCTCAGAGGAAAGAGCTCGGGTTTGGGTGTCAGAGGTCATGGGTTCGAATCCCAGTTCCACCACTTGTCAGCTGTGTGACATTGGGCAAGTCACTTAACTTCTCTGAGCCTCAGTTCCGTCATCTGGAAAATGGGGATTAAGACTGTGAGTCCCATGTGGGACAACCTGATAACCTTGTATCTCCTCAGCAATTAGAACAGTGCTTGGCACATAGTAAGAGCTTAATAAATGCCATTATTATTATTATTATTTTTTTTTTATTATTATTATTTTCCTTCATTGTATATGCCAATAGCTGGAATCTGCCCCCTCCCATTATTTTTCATCTAATAATAATAATGTTAGTAAGTTAGTTAGTATTTGTTAAACACTATTTGCCAGGCATTGTACTAAGTGCTGGGGTGGATTCAAACAAATAGGGTTGGACACAGACCCTGTCCCATGTGGGGCTCACAATCTCCATCCCTATTTGATAGATGAGGTAACTGAGGCACAGAGAAGTGCAGTGACTTGCCCGAGACCACACAGTAGATAAGTGGTGGAGTTGGGATTAGACCCCCATGACCTTCTGACACCCAGGCCCATGCTCTATCCACTATGCCATGCCTCCTCTCTCCCACCCCATCCCTTCTGTCTCCCACTGTTTCTTTTTCCTCCGTTGTTGGGGTTGCTGATCATTTCTCCTCTCTTTCTACCTCACCTCCTGCAGTTCCTATAACTTTTATTTATGGTATTTGTTAAGGGTTTGCTATGTGCCAGTCATTATACTGAGCTTTCATTCATTCATTCATTCGATTGTATTTATTAAGCCCTTACTGTGTACAAGGCACTATACTAAGCCTCGGGAAAGTACAATACAACAATAAACATTGGCATTCCCTGCCCATACCGAGCTCACAGTCTAGAGGCAGGGAGACAGACATCAGTACAAATAAATAAAATTGCAGATATGTACATAAGTGCTGTGGGGCTGGGAGGGGGAATAGCAAAGTGATTAAGTCAGGGCGATGCAGAAGGGAGTGGGACATGAGGAAAAGTGGGGCTTAGTCTGGGAAGAACCTGTTGGAGGAGATATGCCTTCAATAAGGCTTTGAAGTGGGAAAGAGTGGTTGTCTGTCAGATTAGAGGAGGGAGGGCGATTGAGGCCAGAGGCAGGACATAGGCTAGGGGCCGGCAGCAAGGCAGCAAGACTGGGGCACAGTGAAACGTTTAGCACTAAGGAAGCGAAGTATGCGGGCTGGGCTGTAGAAGGAGAGAAACGAGGTGAAGTAGGAAGGAGCAAGGTGGTGGAGTGCTTTAAAGTCAATGGTGAGGAGTTTTTGTTTGATACAAAGGTGGATGAGCAACCACTGGAGTGTTTTGAGGAATGAGGTTACATGTCCAGAACGTTTTTTTAGGAAAATGACCCAGGCAGCAGCTTGAAGTATGGACTGGAGTGGGGAGAGACAGGAGGTTGGGAGGTCAGCAAGGAGGCTGACGCAGTAATCTAGGTGAGATAGGATGAGTGATTCTATTAATGTGGTGGCAGTTTGGATGGAGAGGAAAGGTCAGATTTTAGTGAATATTAGTGAATGAGTTCTCTAGGTGGAGTGAGTGTAGATTGAGAATAGAAGGAGGCCCAGAACTGAACCCTGAGGGACTCCCACAGTTAGAGGGTGGAAGTAAGAGGAGGAGCCTGCAAAGGAGAATGAGAATGAATGGCTACGGAGATAAACCCTGGGTTAGATATAAGAATATAAGTCTGGACTCAGTCCATGTCCCACATAGTGATTGGTCTTAATCCCGATTTTACAGATGAGGTAACTGAGACCCACAGAAAAGACCTGACTTACCCAAGGTCTCAGCAGCAGAGCTGGGATTAGAAAACCCTGGTCCTTCTGATTTACAAGCCCGGACTCTTTCCACCAGGCCATGCTGCTTCTCTCCTCTCTGCAGTCTCAAATTTCCTCCTGCTTTCAGGACATCTCTCTTTGGGTGTCCCACCATCACCTTCAGCTCAGACATGTACTAAACAGCACTCCTCATCTCCCCTCCCAAATATTCTCCTCCACTCAACGTTCCCATCACAGATGGCAATACCACCATCCTTACAATCTCTTAAACCCAAAACATTGTCATTGACTTAATCAATCAATCAATCGATGGTATTTATTGAGCATTTTCTGTATGCACTTGGGAGAGTATAATAGAGGGTGCAGATTCAATCCCTGCATTCTTGGGATTTGTAGTCTACTGGGGGAGACAGCCAATGAAAGACAAACAACTACCCCAAAGGTTAATTCCCCTCAAGTTTAATCAATTAAAGCTTGCTTAATGTGAATGTTTAATGTGGGCAGAACGTTACACAAAGCACTGAGAGAGTACAGTACAATAGAGGGGGTAGACACATTGCCTCCCCAATATGGGCTTACAGTCTAGAAACTTTACCTACTTCCTCTGTCTCATTCTGGTCTTTCTCCCTGATAACCTCATGGTCTGGCAAAAACTCCTCACCCTCGGGTTCAAGGCTCTCCATCACCTCGCACCCTCCTACCTCAGCTCTCTTCTCTCCTACTACAGCCCAGCCCGCACCCTCCGCTCCTCTGCCGCTAATCTCCTCACCGTGCCTCGTTCTTGCCTGTCCCACCATCGGCCCCCGGCCCACGTCGTCCTCCTGGCCTGGAATTGCCCTCCGCCAAGCTAGCTCTCTTCCTCCCGTCAAGGAGCTATTGAGAGCTCACCTCCTCCAGGAGACCTTCCCAGACTGAGCCCCCTCCTTCCTCTCCCCCTCCGCCCCCTCCCCATCCCCCCCGCCTTACCTCCGTCCTCTTCCCACAGAGCCTGTAGATATGTATATATGTTTGTACGCATTTATTAGTCCACTTATTTATTCATTTTATTTGTGCATATTTATTCTATTAATTTTATTTTGTTAAAATGTTTTATTTTGTTCTCTGTCTCCCCCTTCTAGACTGTGAGCCCACTGTTGGGTAGGGACCGTCTCTATATCTTGCCAACTTGTACTTCCCAAGCGCTTAGTACAGTGCTTTGCACACAGTAAATGCTCAATAAATACGATTGAATGAATGAATCGTACCATATACCAGCCTACACACTTAGCTCCCCTACTGCCAACCTAATCACTCTATGAAGGTGACTTCGTTTACGTTGCCGCTGAACTCTTGCCGATGTCTTAACTGGATAGAAGGAGGAGAAGGGCCAAGACTAGGAGGAAGAGGAGGAGGCGGCCTAGATGGAGGAGGAAGGCAAGTACCAGGTGGAGGTCCGAGGTGAGCCACGATCTGGACGAGGACGAAGGTCAGAATTAGGCAGAGGAGGGCCAGTGTTAGGTGGAGGGGGATTACCAGTACCAGGAAGAGTTGGAGAGCAAGGGAAAGAACTAGAAGGAGAGCCAAGACCAAGAAAAGGAGGAGGCGAAGGAACGAGCAGAGGAGGAGGGCCAGGACCAGGGAGAGGAGGAACTGGATCATGAGGAGGAAGAGGGCTAAGACCAGGCTGAAGGCGAGAACCAAGACCAAGCAGAGGATGAGGGAAAGTGCCAGGTGGAGGAGCCAGATGGGATAGGAGGGCCTGGACCAGGCAGAGGAGGATGGCCAAGACCAGGTGGGTGAGGAGGGTCAGGAGGAGTGCCAGGCCCAGGTGAAGGAGGAGAGTGAAGATCAGACAGAAGAGGAGGCAAAAAGTTCATTTGGAGGAGGAGCGCTAGGAGCAGGTGGAGGAGGAGGCCCAGGACCAGACGGAAGGGGGTGGGCCAGGACCAGGCAGAGGACAAAGAAGAGGATCAGGAGAAGGAGGACGGCCAGGATCTGGGGGGAGAAGGAAGGCCAGGATGAGGCAGAGGAAGAGGACCTGGATCGAGGGAGGAGGAGGGCAAAGACTAGGAGGAAGGGGAGGCGACCTAGATAGACGCGGAAGTCAAGTACCAGGTGGAGGTCCCAGGAGAGCCAGGATCTAGCCGAGGACTAAGACGAGGAAAAGGCGGAGCTGGAGGCCCAGTGTTTGGTGGAGGAGGATTACCAGTACCAGGAAGGGTTGGAAGGCCAGGAAAAGAACGAGAAGGAGGCCAAGACCAAGAGAAGGAGGAGGTGCAGGATCTAGTCGAGGAGGAGGGCCAGGACCAGGCAGAGGAGGACCTGGATCTTGAGGAGGAAGAGGGTTAGAACCAGGAGGAAAGCGAGAACCAAGACCAAGCAGAGGATGAGGGCCAGTGCCAGGTGGAGGAGCCAGATGGGGTAGGAGGGCCAAGACCAGGCTGTGGAGGATGGCCAAGACCAGGTGGGTGAGGAGGGTCAGGACCAAGGGGAGGAGGAGTGCCAGGCCCAGGCGAAGGAGGGGAGTGAAGATCAGACAGAGGTGGTGGGGAAAAGATCACTGGGAGGAGGAGAGCCAGGAGCAGTTGGAGGAGGAGGCACAGGACCAGACGGAAGGGGGTGGGCCGGGACCAGGCAGAAGAAGAAGAAGGGGATGAGCAGAAGGAGGAGGGCCAGGATCTGGAGGAGAAGGATGGTCAGGATGAGGCAGAGGAAGAGGACCTGGATCGAGGGAGGAGGAGGGCCAAGACTAGGAGGAGGAGGTGGAGGCGACCTACATGGACGAAGAAGGCAAGTACCAGGTGGAGGTCCCATTAGATCCAGGATCTGGCCGAGGACAAACGCCAGGACAAGGTGGAGCTGGAGAGCCAGTGTTTGGTTCAGGAGGATTACCAATCCCAAGAAGATTTGGAGGGCCAGGAAAAGAATTGTAAGGAGGCCAAGACCAAGAGAAGGGGGGGAGGCACAGAATCTAGCAGAGGAGGAGGCGCAGGATCTAACAGAGGAGGAGGGCCAAGACCAGACAGAAGAGGAACTGGATCATGAGGAAGAAGAGGGTTAAGACCAGGCTGAAGGTGAGAACCAAGATCAAGCAGAGGATGAGGGCCAGTTACAGGTGGAGGAGCCAGTTGGGGTAGGAGGGTCAGGACCAGACCGTGTAGCATGGCCAAATCCCGGTGGGTGATGAGGGTCAGGACCATGCGGAGGAGGAGTGCCAGGCCCAGGCGAAGGAGGAGAGTGAAGAGCAGACAGACGTGGAGGCAAAAAGCTCATTTGGAGGAGGAGAGCTAGGAGCAGGTGGAGGAGGAGGTCCAGGACCAGATGGAAGGGGGTGGGCCAGGACCAGGCAAAAGAAGACGAAGAGGACCAGCAGAAGGAGGAGGGCCAGGATCTGGAGGAGAAGGAAGGCCAGGATGAGACAGAGGAAGAGGGTCTGCATCGAGGGAGGAGGAGGGCAAGGACCAGGAGGAAAAGGAGGCGACCTAGATGGACGAGGAAGGCAAGCACCAGGTGGAGGTCCCAGGAGAGCCAGGATCTGGTCTAGGACGAAGGCCTGGACAAGGCAGAGCTGGAGGGCCAGTGTTTGGTGGAGGAGGATTACCAGTTCCAGGAAGAGTTGGATTGCCAGGAAAAGAACGAGAAGGAGGCCAAGACCAAGAGAAGGAGGAGGCGAAGTATCTAGCCGAGGAGGAGGGCAGGAGCAGGCAGAGGAGGAACTGGATCATGAGGAGGAAAGGGTTAGAACCAGGAGGAAAGCGCGAACCAAGACCAGGCGGAGGATGAGGGGCAGTGCCAGGTGGAGGAGCCAGATGGGGTAGGAGGGCCAATACCAGGCAGTGGAGAATTGCCAAGACCAGATGGGTGAGGAGGGTCAGCACCATGCGGAGGAGGAGTGCCAGGCCCAGGAGAAGGAGGGGAGTGAAGGTCAGACAGAGGCGTTGGGAAAAAGATCATTGGAAGGAGGAGAGCCAGGAGCAGTTGGAGGAGGAGGCCGAGGACCAGACGGAAGGGGGTGGGCCAGGACAAGGCAGAAAAAGAAGAAGAGGATCAGCAGAAGGAGGAGGGCCAGGATCTGGAGGGGAAGGAAGGGCAGGATGAGGCAGAGGAAGAGGACCTGGATCGAGAGAGGAAGAGGGCCAAGACAAGGAGGAGGAGGAGGAGGAGGAGGAGGAGGAGGAGGAGGAGGAGGAGGAGGCGTCCTACATGGACGAGGAAGGCAAGTACCAGGTGGAGGTCCCATTAGAGCCAGGATCTGGCCGAGGACAAACGCCAGGACAAGGCGGAGCTGGAGGGCCAGTGTTTGGTTCAGGAGGATTACCAGTCCCAAGAAGAGTTGGAGGGCCAGGAAAAGAATGAGAAGGAGGCCAAGACCAAGAGAAGGAGGAGGCGCAGGATGTAGCCGAGGAGGAGGGCCAGGACCAGGCAGAGGCGGAACTGGATGATGAGGAGGAAGAGGGTTAAGACCAGGCTGAAGGCGGAGGACGAGGGCCAGTGCCACTGGATGAGCCAGATGGGGTAGGAAGGCCAGGACCAGGCAGTGGAGGATGGCCAAGACCAGGTGGGTGAGGATGGTCAGGACCACGTGGAGGAGGAGTGTCAGGCCCAGGCGAAGCAGGAGAGTGAAGATCAGACAGTGGAGGAGGGCAAAGGATCATTGGGAGGAGGAAAGCCAGGAGCAGGTGGAGGAGGAGGCCCAGGAGTAGATGTAAGGGGGTGGGCCAGGATCAGGAAGAAGAAGAAGAAGAAGAGGACCAGCAGAAGGAGGAGGGCCAGGATCTGCAGGAGAAGGAAGGTCAGGATGAGGCAGAGGAAGAGGACCTGAATCGAGGGAGGAGGAGGGCAAAAACTAGGATGAAGAGGAGGCGACCTAGATGGATGAGGAATGCAAGTACCAGGTGGAGGTGCCAGGAGAGGAAGGATTTGGTCGACTACAACGGCCAGGACTAGCCGGTGAAGGAGGGCCAGTGTTTTGTGGAGGACGATTACCAGTACCAGAAAGTGTTGGAGGGCCAGGAAAAGAACGAGAAGGAGGGCCAAGACCAAGAGAAGGAGGCGGTGCAGGATCTAGCAGAGGAGGAACTGGATGATGAGAAGGAAGAAGGTTAAGACCAGGCTGAAGGCGAGAACCACGACCAAGCGGAGGATGAGGGCCAGTGCCAGGTGGACGAGCCAGATGGGGTAGGAGGGCCTGGACCAGGCAGTGCAGGATGGCCAAGACCAGGTGGGTGAGGAGGGTCAGGACATGTGGAGGAGGGGTGCCAGGCCCAGGGGAAGGAGGAGAGTGAAGAGCAGAGAGAGGAGGAGGCAAAAAGCTCATATGGAGGAGGAGAGCTAGGAGCAGGTGGAGGAGGAGGCCCAGGAGTAGACGGAAGGGGGTGGGCCAGGACCAGGCAGAAGAAGAAGAAGAGGATCAGCGGAAGGAGGAGGGCCAGGATCCGGAGGAGAAGGAAGGCCAGGATGAGACAGAGGGAGAGGACCTGGATTGAGGGAGGAGGCGGGCCAGGACTTGGAGGAGGAGGAGGCGACCGAGATGGACGAGGAAGTCAAGTACCAGGTGGAGGTGCCAGGAGAGCCAGGATCTGGCCGCGGACAAAGGCAAGGACTAGCCGGAGTTGGAGAGCCAGTGTTTCGTGGAGGTGGATTACGAGTACCAGAAAGAGTTGGAGGGCCAGGGAAAGAACGAGAAGGAGGGCCAAGACCAAGAGAAGGAGGAGGCGCAGGATCTAGCTGAGAAGGAGGGCCATGTCCAGGCAGGGAAGGAACTGGATCATTAGGAGGAAGAGGGTTAAGACCAGGCTGAAGGCAAGAACCAGGACCAAGCAGAGGATGAGGGCCAGGGTCAGGTGGAGGAGCCAGATGGGGTAGGAGGGCCAGGACCGAGCAGTGGAGGATGGCCAAGACCAGGTGGGTGAGGAGGGTCAGAACCAAGTGGAGGAGGGGTACCAGGCCCAGGCGAAGGTGGGGAGTGAAGAGCAGACAGAGGGGGTGGGACAAAGATCACTGGGAGGAGGAGAGCCAGGAGGAGGTGGAGGAGGAGGCACAGGACGAGACAGAAGGGGGCGGGCCGGGACCAGGCAGAAGAAGAAGAAGAGGATCAGCAGAAGGAGGAAGGCCAGCATCTGGGGGAGGAGGAACGCCAGGATGAGGCAGAGGATGAGGACCTGGATCGATGGAGGAGGAAGGCCAAGATTAGAAAGAGGAGGAGGCGACCTAGATGGACGAGGAAGGCAAGTACCAGGTGGAGGTCCCGGGAAAGCCAGGATCTGGCGGAGGACGAAGGCCAGGACAAGGCGGAGCTGGAGGGCCAGTGTTTGGTGGAGGAGGATTACCAGTACCAGGAAGAGTTGGTGGGCCAGGAAAAGAACGAGAAGGAGGCCAAGACCAAGAGATGGAGGAGGCGCAGGATCTAGCCGAGGAGGAGGGCCAGGACCAGGCAGAGGAGGAACTGGATCATGAGGAGGAATAGGGTTAGAAGATCCGCCCTTTCCTCTCCATCCAAACCGCTACCCTGCTCGTTCAAGCTCTCATCCTATCCCGTCTGGACTACTGCATCAGCCTTCTCTCTGATCTCCCATCCTCGTGTCTCTCCCCACTTCAATCCGTACTTCATGCTGCTGCCCGGATTGTCTTTGTCCAGAAACGCTCTGGGCATATTACTCCCCTCCTCAAAAATCTCCAATGGCTACCAATCAATCTGCGCATCAGGCAGAAACTCCTCACCCTGGGCTTCAAGGCTCTCCATCGCCTCGCCCCCTCCTACCTCACCTCCCTTCTCTCCTTCTACAGCCCACCCCGCACCCTCCGCTCCTCTGCTGCTAATCTCCTCACCGTACCTCGTTCTCGCCTGTCCCGCCATCGACCGCCAGCCCACGTCATTCCCCGGGCCTGGAATGCCCTCCCTCTGCCCATCCGCCAAGCTAGCTCTCTTCCTTCAGGAGGATTACCAGTACAAGGAAGAGTTGGAGGGTCAGGAAAAGAACCAGAAGAAGGCCAGGACTAAGGGAAGTAGGAGGGGCAGGATGTAGCTGAGGATGAGGGCCAGGACCAGGCAGAGGAGGAACTGGATCATGAGGAGGAAGAGCGTAAAGACCTGGCTGAAGGCGACAAAAAAGACCAAGCAGAGGATGAGGGCCAGTGCCAGGTGGAGGGGCCAGATGAGGTAGGAGGGCCAGTACCAGGCAGTGAAGAATGGCCAAGAGCAGGTGGGTGAGGAGGGTTAGGACTATGTGGAGGAGGGGTGCCAGGCCCAGCCGAAGGAGGAGAGTGAAGACAGAGGAGGTGGGAAAAAGATCACTGGGAGGAGGAGAGCCAGGAGCAGGTGGAGGAGGAGGCCCAGGACCAGACGGAAGGGGGTGGGCCAGGACCAGACAGAAGGGGGTGGGCCAGGACCAGGCAGAAGAAGAAGAAGAGGATCAGCCGAAGGAGGAGGGCCAGGATCTGGAGGAGGTGAAAGGCCAGGATGAGGCAGAGGAAGAGGACCTGGATCGAGGGGGGAGGAGGCCAAGACTAGGAGGAGGAGGAGGAGGAGGAGGAAGAGGCGACCTAGATAGACGAGGAAGGCAAGTACCAGGTGGAGGTCCTAGGGGAGCCAGGATCTGGCCGAGGACGAAGGCCAGGACAAGGCGGAGCTGGAGGGCAAGCGTTTGATGGAGGAGGATTACCAGTACCAGGAAGAGCTGGAGGGCCAGGAAAAGAACGAGAAGGAGGCCAAGACCAAGAGAAGGAGGAGGCGCAGGATCTAGCTGAGGAGCAGGGCCAGGACCAGGCAGGGAAGGAACTGGATCATGAGGAGGAAGAGGGTTAAGACCAGGCTCAAGGCGAGAACCAAGACCCAGCAGAGGATGAGGGCCAGGGTCAGGTGGAGGAGCCAGATGGGGTAGGAGGGCCAGGACCAGGCAGTGGAGGATGGCCAAGACCTGGTGGGTGAGGAGGGTCAGGACCATGTGGAGGAGGAGTGCCAGGCCCAGGCAAAGGAGGGGAGTGCTGATCAGACAGAGGAGGTGGGAAAAAGATCACTGGGAGGAGGAGAACCAGGAGGAAGTGGAGGAGGAGGCCCTGGACGAGACGGAAGGGGGTGGGCCGGGACCAGACAGAAGAAGAAGAAGAGGATCAGCAGAAGGAGGAAGACCAGGATCTGGAGGAGGAGGAAGGCCAGGATGAGGCAGATGTTGAGGATGAGGATCGAGGGAGGAGGAGGGCCATGACTAGGAAGAGGAAGAGGCGACCTAGATGGACGAGCAAGGCACGTACCAGGTGGAGGTCCCAGGAGAGCTAGGATCTGTCCGAGGACTAAGACGAGGAAAAGGCGGAGCTGGAGGGCCAGTGTTTGGTGGAGGAGGATTACCAGTACCAGGAAGAGTTGGAGGGCCAGGAAAAGAACGAGAAGGTGGCCAAGACCAAGAGAAGGAGGAGGCGCAGGATCTAGTCGAGGAGGAGGGCCAGGACCAAGCTGAGGAGGAACTGGATCATGAGGAGGAAGTTGGTTAGAACCAGGAAGAATGCAAGAACCAAGTCTAAGCGGAGGATGAGGACCAGGGTCAGGTGTGGGAGTCAGATGTTGTAGGAGGGCCAGGACCAGCAGTGGAGGATGGCCAAGACCAGGTGGGTGAGGAGGGTCAGGACCATGCGGAGGAGGAGTGCCATGCCCAGGTGAAGGAGGGGAGTGAAGATCAGACAGAGGCGGTGGGAAAAAGATCATTGGGAGGACGAGAACCAGGAGCAGTTGGAGGAGGAGGCCCAGGACCAGACGGAAGGGGGTGGGCCAGGATCAGGCAGAAAAAGAAGAAGGGGATCAGCAGAAGGAGGAGGGCCAGGACCAAGCAGAAGAGGAACTGATTCATGAGGAGGGTTCAGACAGGGCTTAAGGCAAGAACCAAGACCAAGCAGAGGATGAGGGCCAGGGTCAGGTGGAGGAGCCAGATGGGGTAGGAGGGCCAGGACCAGGCAGTGGAGAATGGCCAAGACCAGGTGGGTGAGGAGGGTCAGGACAATGTGGAGGAGGAGTGCCAGGTCCAGGCAAAGGACGAGAGTGAAGATCAGACAGAGGAGGAGGCAAAAAGCTCATTTGGAGGAGGAGAGCTAGGAGCAGGTGGAGGAGGAGGCCCCGGACCAGACGTAAGGGGGTGAGCAGGGACCAGGCTGAAGAAGAAGAAGAGGATCAGCAGAAGGAGGAGGGCCAGAACCAGGAGGAGCAGGTGGAGACCTAGATGGACGAGGAAGGCAAGTACCAGGTAGAGGTCCCAGGAGAGCCAGGATCTGTCCGTGGACAAAGGCCGGGACTAGCCGGAGCTGGAGGGCCAGTGTTTCGTGGAGGAGGATTACGAGTACCAGAAATCGTTGGAGGGCCTGGAAAAGGACGAGAAGGAGGGCCAAGACCAAGAGAAGGAGGACGCGCAGGATCTAGCTGAGGAGGAGGGCCAGGACCAGGCAGAGGAGGAACTGGATCATGAGGAGGAATAGGGTTAGAACCAGGAAGAATGCTGAGAACCAAGACTAAGCGGAGGATGAGGGCCAGTGCCAGGTGTGGGAGCCAGATGGGGTAGGAGGGCCAGGACCAGGCAGTGGAGGATGGAGAAGGCCAGGTGGTTGAGGAGGGTCAGGACCATGTGGAGGAGGAGTGCCAGGCCCAGGAGAAGGAGGAGAGTGAAGATCAGGCAGTAGAGGAGAAAAAAATACCACTGGGAGGAGGTGTGCCAGGGGCAGGTGAAGGAGGAGGCACAGGAGTAGACGGAAGGCGGTGGGCCAGGACCAGGCATAAGAAGAGGATCAGCAGAAGTAGGAGGACCAGGATCTGGAGGAGAAGGAAGGCCAGGATGAGGCAGAGGAAGAGGTCCTGGATCGAGGGGGGAGGAGGTCCAAGGCTAGGAGGTAGAAGAGGCGACCTAGATGGACGAGGAAGGCAATTTCCAGGTGGAGGTACCGGGAGAGCAAGGTTCTGGCCGGCTACAAAGGACAGGACTTGTTATAGAAGGATCAGCAGAAGGAGGAAGGCCAGGATCTGGAGGAGGAGGAAGGCCAGGATGAGGCAGAGGTTGAGGACCTGGATCGAGGGAGAAGGAAGACCAAGACTAGGAAGAGGAGGAGGCGACCTAGACGGACGAGGAAGGCAAGTACCAGATGGAAGTCCCAGGAGAGCCAGGATTTGGCCGAGGACTAAGGACAGGACAAGGCGGAGCTGGAGGGCCAGTGTTTGGTGGAGGAGGATTACCAGTACCAAGAAGAGTTGGAGGGCCTGGAAAAGAAAGAGAAGGGGGCCAAGACCAAGAGAAGGAGGAGGTGCAGGATCTAGCAGAGGAGGAGGGCAGGACCAGGTAGAGGAGGAACTGGATCATAAGGGGGAAGAGGGTTAAGACCAGGCTGATGGCGAGAACCAAGACCAAGCAGAGGATGTGGGCCAGTGCCTGGTGGACGAGCCAGATGGGGTAGGATGGCCAGGACCAGGTAGTGGAGGATGGACAGGACCAGGTGGGTGAGGAGGGTCAGGGCTATGTGGAGGAGGAGTGTCAGGCCCAGGAGAAAGAGGAGAGTGAAGATCAGACCGTGGAGGAGGAAAAAATGCCATTGGGAGGAAGAGTGCCAGGAGCAGGTGGAGGAGGAGGCCCAGGAGTAGCCCGAAGGGGGTGGGCCAGGACCAGGCAGAAGAAGAGGATCAGCAGAAGTAGGAGGACCAGGATCTGGAGGAGAAAGAAGGCCAGGATGAGGCAGTGGAAGAGGACCTGGATCGAGGAGAGAGGAGGACAAAGACTAGGAGGAGGAGGAGGAGGCGTCCTAGATAGACGAGGAAGGTAAATACCATGTGGAGGTCCCAGGAGAGCCAGGATCTGGCCGAGAACGAAGTCCAGGACAAGGCGGAGCTGGAGGGCAAGTTTTTGGTGGAGGAGGATTACGAGTACCAGAAAGAGTTGGAGGGCCAGGAAAAGAACGAGAAGGAGGCCATGACCAAGAGAAGGAGGAGACGCAGGATCTAGCTGAGGAGGAGGGCCAGGACCAGGCAGGGAAGGAACTGGATGATGAGGAGGAAGAGGGTTAAGACCAGGCTGAAGGCGAGAACCAAGACCAAGCAGAGGATGAGGGCCAAGGTCAGGTGGAGGAGCCAGATGGGGTAGGAGGGCCAGGACCAGGCAGTGGAGGATGGACAAGACCAGGTAGGTGAGGAGGGTCATGACCATGTGGAGGAGGAGTGCCAGGCCCAGGCGAAAGACGGGAGTGAAGATCAGACAGAGGAGATGGGAAAAAGATCACTGGGAGGAGGAGAGCCAGGGGGAGGTGTAGGAAGAGGCCCAGGACGAGACAGAAGGGGTTGGGCCGGGACCAGGCAGAAGAAGAAGAAGAAGAGTATCAGCAGAAGGGGGAAGGCCAGTTTCTGGAGGAGGAGGAAGGCCATGATGAGGCAGAGATCGAGGAACTGGGTCGAGGGAGGAGGAGGGTCAAGACTAGGAAGAGGAGGAGGTGACCTAGATGGACGAGGAAGGCAAGTACCAGGTGGAGGTCCCAGGAGATCCCGGATCTGGCCGAGGACGGAGGCCAGGAGAAGTCGGAGCTGGAGGGCCAGTGTTCGGTGGAGGAGGATTACCAGTACCAGGAAGAGTTGGTAGGCCAGGAAAAGAACGAGAAGGAGGCCAAGACCAAGAGAAGCAGGAGGTGCAGGATCTAGCAGAGGAGGGGGGCTAGGACCAGACAAAGGAGGAACTGGATCATGAGGAGGAAGAGGTTTAAGACCAGGCTGAAGGCGAGAAGCAAGACAAGCAAGGATGAGGGCCAGTGCCAAGTGGACGAGCCAGATGGGATAGGAGGGTCAGGGCCAGGAAGTGGAGGATGGACAAGACCAGGTGGATGAGGAGGGTGAGGACCTGCCCCTCCGGCTAGAGCTGTCTCCCCGCTCCACCTTGTGCTATCCCTGCTCCGCCTAGTGCTATTCCCGCCCCCGCTCTGCCTAGTGCTATCGCCCCCACGCCTAGTGCTGTCCCCGCTTCGCCTAGTGCTATCCCCCCGGCTCCGCCTAGTGCTATCCCCTCTGCTCTGCCTAGTGCTATCCCCTTACCTGGCCTAGGGCTGTTGCCTCTGGCTCGCCTAGTGCTATCCCCCCGGCTCTGCCTAGTGCTGTCCCTCTCCGCCTCGTGCTATCCCCCCTGCTCCGCCTAGGGCTATCCCCTCCCTGCTCTGCCTAGTGCTATCCCCCCACCTAGTGCTATTCCCCCCTCGCCTAGTGCTATACCCCTGCTCCGCCTAGTGCTATTCCCCCCCTGCTCTGCCTAGTGCTACCCCCCCGCCTAGTGCTATCCCCCCCGCTCTGCCCAGTGGTATCCCCCCCAACTAGTGTTGTGGCCTCCCGCCGCGCCTAGTGCTGTGGCCCTCTGCCCTGCCTCATGCTGTCACACCCCGCTCCGCCTAGTGCTGTCTACCCCAGCTCCGCCTAGTGCTGTCGAACCCCGCTCTGCCTAGTGCTGTCGCCCCCCCGTTCCTTGTAGTGCTATCGGCCCCCGCTCCGATTAGTGCTATCCCCCCGCTCCTTCTAGGCTATCGCCCCCGCTCTGTCTAGTGCTGTCTCCCAGCTCCGTCTAGTGCTACCGCCCCCGGCTCCGTCTAGTGCTATCGCCCCTGGTTCCGTCTACTGCTATAGCCCCCAGCTCCGTCTTCTGCTATCACCCCCGGCTCCATCTAGTGCCGTCCCCCCGCTCCGTCTAGTGCTGTCGCCCCCCCTCCCCGTCTAGTGCTTTCGCCCCCCGCCCCGTCTAGTGCTGTCGTCCCCGCCCATCTCTTGCTGTCGCCTCCCGCCCCGTCTCTTGCCGTCGCCCCCCGCCCCATCTCTTGCTGTTGCCCCCCGCCCCGCCGAGGGCTGTCGGCCCCCGTCCTGTCTAGGGCTGTTGCCCCCTGCCCCGCCGAGGGCCGTCGCCCCCCGCCCTGTCTAGGGCTGTCGACCCCCGCCCCACCTAGGGCTGTCGCCCCCGGCCCCGCCTAGTGCTATCCCCCTGCTCCGTCTAGTGCTATCCCTCGTCCCGCCTAGTGCTATCGCCCCCGGCACCGCCTAGTGCTGTCGCCCCCCCGCCCCGCCTAGGGCTGTCGCACCAAGCCGCGCCTAGGGCTGTCGCCCCCAGCCCCCCCTAGGGCTGTTGCCCCCCCCGGCCGGCCCAGGACTGTCGCGCCCCTGCCCCGCCAAGTGCTATCCTCCCTGTTCCACCTAATGTTATGCCCCCGCTCCATCTAGTGCCATCCCCCCGCTCCGTCTAGTGCTATCCCCCCGCACCGCTTAGGGCTCTTGCCCTCCCGCTTCCCATCTAGTGCTATCACCCCGCTCAGTCTAGTACTAGCACCCCACTCCGCCTAGTGCTATCCCCCGCAGTTCTGCTTAGTGGAATCCCCCACAGCTCTGCCTAGTGCTGTCGTCCCTCACCCCGCCTAGTGCTGTCGCCCCCCCCCCCCGCCTAGTGCTGTCGCTCCCCCACCCCTCCTAGTGCTGTCGCCCCCCCGTCCCGCCTAGTGCTGTCGCCCCCTGCCCCGCCTAGGGGTGTCGCCCCCCCGCCCCGCCTAGGGGTGTCGCCCCCCGCCCCGCCTAGGGATGTCGCCCCCCGCCCCCCATAGGGCTGTCACCCCCCGCCCCGCCTAGGGCTGTCGCCCTCCCACCACGCCTAGGGCTGTCGCCCCCGCCCCGCCTAGTACTATCCCCCCACTCAGTCTAGTGCTATCCCCCCGCTCCGCCTAGGGCTGTCGCCTCCCGCCCCGCCTAGTGCTGCCGACCCCTCGCCGCCTAGTGCTGTCGCCCCCCTCCCCGCCTAGTGCTGTCCCCCCTGCCCCGCCTAGTGCTGTCGCCTTCTGCCCTGACTAGTGCTGTGCCCCCCGCCCCGCCTAGTGCTGGCGCCACCCGCATTGCCTAGGGTTGTCGCCCCCCGCCAGGCCTAGAGCTGTCCCCCCCCGCCCCACCTAGTGCTTTCCCCCCACTCCGTCTAGTGCTATCCCCCCGCTCCGCCTCGGGCTGTCGCCCCCCGCTCCGCCTAGGGCTGTCGCGCCCCTCCCCGCCTACTGCTGTCCCCCCTGCCCTGCCTAGTGCTGTCGGCCCCTGCCCCGCCTAATGCTGTCCCCCCCCGCCACGCCTAGTGCTGTGGACCCCTGCCCCGCCTAGTGCTGTCGCTCCCCTCCACGCCCAGTGCTGTGGCCCCCCTCCCCGCCTCGTGCTGTGGCTCCCTCCCCGCCTAGTGCTGTGCCCCCCCGCCCTGCCTAGTGCTGTCACCCCCCGCTCCGCCTAGTGCTATCCCCCCCACTCCGCCTAGTGCTATCCCCCCACCTAGGGTTATCCCCCCTGCTCCGCCTAGTGCTTTCCCACCTCTCCGCCTAGTGCTATCCCCCCCTGCTCCGCCTAGTGCTATCCCCCCCCTGCTCTGCCTAGTGCTATCCACCTGCTCTGCCTAGTGCTATCCACCTGCTCTGCCTAGTGCTATCCCCCTCCGCTCTGTCTAGTGCTATCCCCCCTCTGTTCTGCCTAGTGCTATCCCCCCCTGCTCTGCCTAGTACTATCCCCCCCGCCTAGTGCTATGCTCCCCTGCTCTGCCTAGTACTATACCCCCCGTCTAGTGCTATCCCCCCACCCCGCCTAGAGCTATCCCCCCCGCTAAGCCTAGTGCTATCCCCCGGCTCCGCCTAGTGCTGTTTGCCCCCCAGCCCCGCCTAGTGCTACCCTCTCCTGCTCTGCCTAGTGGTATCCCCACTACCCTGCCTAGGGCTGTTGCCCCCCGCCTCGCCTAGTCATATTCCGCCCCGCTCCGACTAATGCCATCCCCCCGGCTCCGCATAGTGTTATCCCCCCGCCCCTGCTCTGCCTAGTGCTATCCCCCCTGACCCTCTAGGGCTGTTGCCCCCCGCCCCGCCAAGTGCTCCCCCCCACCCCCCGCTCTGCCTAATGCTATCGCCCCAGCCCTGCCTACTGCTGTCGCCCCCCACCCCGCTTACTGCTGTCGCCCCCCCCCGCTCCGCGTAGTGCTATCCGCCCAGCTCTGCCTAGTGCTATCCACCCACTCTGCCCAGTGCTATCCCCCCGCTCCATGTAGTGATATCCCGCCGCTCCGCCTAGGGCTGTCGCCCCCCGAACCGCCTAGGGCTGTCGCCCCCTGCCCCGAATAGGGCTGTCGCCCCCCCCCCACCCCGCCTAGTGCTATCCCCCGCTTTGCCTAGTGCTATCCCCTTGCTCAGTGTAGTGCTATCCCACCGCTCCGTGTAGTGCTATCCCCCCGCTCTGCCTAGGACTGTCGCCCCCCGCCCCGACTAGGATTGTCGCCCCCCCGCTCCGTCTAGTGCTAACCCCCGCCTCCACCGAGTGCTATCCCCCCCTTATCTGCCTAGTGCTATTCCCCGCCCCGTCTAGGACTGTCGCCCCCCTGCTCCGTCTAGTGGTATCCTCCCACTCCGTCTAGTGCTATCCCCCTGCTCTGCCTAGTACTGTCACCCCCACACCCCGCCTAGTGCTATTCCCCCCGCTCTGCCTAGTGCTGTGGACCCCCGCCCTGCCTAGTGCTGTGGCTCCCCTCCACAAATAGTGCTGTGGCCCCCCTCCCCGCCTAGTGCTGTGGACCCCATCCCCGCCTAGTGTTGTCGCCCCCCTCCCAGCCTAGTGCTGTCGCCCCCGCCCCGCCTAGTACTGTCGCCCCCGCCCTGCCTATTGCTGTCGCCCTCCGCCCCAGCTGGTGATGTCGCCCCCCACCCCGCCTAGTGCTATCCCCCCGCTCCATCTAGTGCTATCCCCCTGCTCTGCCTAGTGCTGTCGCCCCCCGCCCCACCTAGTACTGTCGCTCCCCGCCATGCCTAGTGCTGTCGCCCCCCACCACGCCTAGGGTTGTCGCCCCCCGTCCCGCCTAGGGCTCTCGTCCCCCACCCCTCCTAGGGCTGTCGCCCCCCCCGCCCCGCGTAGTGCTATCCCCCCAGCTCTGCCTAGTGCTATCCACCCGCTCTACCTAGGGCTATCTCACCGCTCCATGTAGTGCTATCCCCCCGCTCCCCCTAGGGCTGTAGTTCTCCGCCCCGCCTAGGGCTGTCGCCCCCCGCCCCGCCTAGGGTTGTCGCCCACCACCCCGTCTAGGGCTGTAACCCCCCCGCCCCGCGTAGTTCTACCCCCCTAAGCTCTGCGTAGTGCTATCCACCCGCTCTGCCCAGTGCTATCCCCCCGCTCGGTGTAGTGCTATCCCCCCGCTCCGCCTAGGGCTGTCGCCCCCCGCCCCGACTAGGGTTGTCGCCCCCACGTTCCGTCTAGTGCTATCCCCGTCTCCGCCTAGTGCTACCCACTCCTGATCTGTTTAGTTCTATTCCCCGCCCCGCTTAGGGCTGTCGCCCCCTTGCTCCGTCTAGTGGTATCCTCCTGCTCCGTCTAGTGCTATACCGCCGCTCTGCTTAATGCTGTCACTCTCCGTCCCGCCTAGTACTGTCGCCCCCCGCCCCGCCTAGTGCTGTCGCCCCTCGCCCCGGCTAGTGATGTCGCCCCCCCGCCGAGGGCTGTTGCCCCCCGCCCCGCCTAGGGCTGTCACCCCCCTTCTGCCCCGCGTAGTGCTATCCCCTCAGCTCTGCCTAGTGCTATCCCCCCTGCTCTGCCTAGTGCTAGCCACCCTGCTCTGCCTAGTGCTAGCCCCCCCGCTTTCCCTAGTGTTAGCCCCCCCGCTCTGCGTAGTGTTATCCCCCCCGCCTAGTGCTGTAACCCCCGCCTAGTTCTATCCCCCCGCTCCGCCTAGTGCTATCCCCCCGGCTCCGCCTAGGGCTGTTTGCCCCCCGCCCCGCCTAGTGCTATCCCCTCCCGCTCTGCCTAGTGGTATCCCCCCCTACCCTGACTAGGGCTGTTGCCCCCTGCCTCGCCTAGTGCTATCATCCCCCGCTCCGACTAGTGCTGTCTCCCCGGCTCCACCTAGTGCGGTCGCCCCCCTCCCCGCTTAGTGTTGTCGCCCCCCTCCCAGCCTAGTGCTGTCCCCCCCAGCCCCGCCTAGTGCTGTCGCCCCCGCCCCGCCTAGTGCTGTGGACCCCCGCCCTGCCTAGTGCTGTGGCTCCCCTCCACAAATAGTGCTGTGGCCCCGCTCCCCGCCTAGTGCTGTGGCCCCCATCCCCGCCTAGTGCTGTCGCCCCCAGCTCCGCCTAGTGCTGTCGCCCCCCGCCCCACCTAGTGCTGTCGCCCCCGCCCCGCTTAGTGCTGTCACCCCCCCACTCTGCCTAGTGCTGTCGCCCCCCGCCCTGCCTAGTACTGTCGCCCCCAGACCCGGCTAGTGCTGTCGCCCCCCCACCAGCCTAGGGCTGTCACCCCCCGCCCCACGTAGTGCTATGCCCCCACCTCTGTCTAGTGCTATCCCCCCGCTCTGCCAAGTGCTATGCCCCAGCTCCGTGTAGTGCTATTCCCCTGCTCTGCCTAGGGCTGTCGCCCCCCACCCCGACTTAGGTTCTTCCCCCCCCGCTCCGCCTAGTGCTATCCCCTCCTGCTCTACTTAGTGCTATTCCCTACCCCGCCTAGGGCTGTCGCCGCCCGACCCCCTCCCCCCCTGCCTGGGGCTGTCGCCCCCCCATCCCGCCTGGGGCTATCGCCCCTAGCCCCGCTTGGAGCTGTAGCCCCCCGCGCCGCCTGGGGCTGTCGCCCCCCGTCCCGCCTAGGGCTGTTGCCCTCCCCCCCCGCCCCGCGTAGTGCTATACCCCAGCTCTGCCTAGTGCTATCCACCTGCTCTGCCTAGTGCTATCCCCCCGCTCCTTGTAGTGCTAACCTCCCGCTCCGCCTAGGGCTGTAGTCCCCGCCCCGCCTAGTACTATCCCTCCGCTCTCCCTAGTGCTATCTCCCCGCTCCCCCTAGTGCTATCTCCCCGCTCCCCCTAGTGCTATCCCCCCTCTCCGCCTAGTGCTATCCCCCCGGCTCTGCCTAGGGCTGTCGCCCCCCGCCCCGCCTAGGGCTGTCGCCCCACGGCCCGCCAAGGGCTGTTGCCCCCCCGTCCCGCCTACTGCTATCCCCCGCTCCTCCTAGTGTTATCCCCCCGCTCCGCCTAGGGCTGTCGCTTATCTCCCCGCCTAGGGCTGTCGCCCCCCCCGCCCCGCCTAGTGCTATCCCCCCAGCTCGTCCTAGTGCTATCCCCCCACTCTGCCTAGTGCTATCCCCCCTCTCCGTCTAGTGCTATCCACCCGCTCCGCCTTGGGTCTGTCGCCCCCGCCCCGCCTAGGGTTGTCGCCCCCCTGCTCCGTCTAGTGCTATCCCCTTCGCTCCTCCTAGTGCTATCCCCCCACTCCGCCTAGTGCGATCCCCCCTGCTCTGCCTAGTGCTATTCCCCCCTACCCGCCTACTGCTATCCCCCCGCCTAGTGCTGTCCCCCCGCTCTACCTAGTGCTATCCCCCCCGCCCCGCCTAGTGCTGTCGCCCCCTGCCTCGCCTATGCTGCCCCCCCACCCCGCCTAGGGCTGTCGGCCCCCGCCCCGCCTAGGACTGTCGGCCCCTACCCCGCTTAGGGCTGTCATCCCCCGCCCCGCCTAGTGCTATCCCCCCGCTCCCCCTAGTGCTATCCCCCCGCTCCACCTAGTGCTATTCCCCCGCTCCTTCTAGTGTCATCCCCCGCCCCCGCCTAGGGCTGTCGCCCCTGCCCCTCCTAGTTCTGTTGCCCCCCTCCCCGCCTAGTGCTGTCGCCCCCCAACCCGCCTAGGGCTGTGTGCCCCCCACCTCGTCTAGAGATGTCACGCCCCGCCTCGGGCTGTCGCCCCCCGGCCCCGCCTAGTGCTATCCCCCCCCGCTCCGCCCAGTGCTGTCCCTCTGCTCCACCTAGTGCTATCCCCCGCTGCTGCCTAGTGCTATCCGCCCCCTGCCTAGTGCTATCCTTCCTGCTCCGCCTAGTGCTATCCCCCCGCCTCTCTGCCTTGTGCTATCCCCTCCACCAAGTGCTATCCCCCAGCCTAGTGCTATCCCCCCGCCTAGTGCTATACCCCCTGCCTAGTGCTATCCCACCCACCTAGTGCTGTTCTCCCAGCTCCGCCTAGTGCTGTTCCCCTGCTCCGCCTATTGCTATCCCCCGCTGCTCTGCCTAGTGCTATCCCCCCCGATCTGCCTAGTGCTATCCCCCCTGCTCTGCCTAATGCTATCCCCCCCGCTCTGTCTAGTGCCATCCCTCCCTGCTCTACCTAGTGCTATTCCCCCCGCCTAGTGCTATCCCCCCCTGCTCTGCCTAGTGCTATTACCCCCTGCTCTGCCTAGTGCTTTCCCCGCCCTGCTCTGCCTATTGCTATCCCCCCCCCCGCTCTGCCTCGTGCTATTCCCCCCCGCCTTGTACTATCCTCCCCACCTAGTTCTATCCTCCTCCGCTTAGTGCTATCCCCCCGCTACGCCTAGTGCTATCCCCCCGCTCCGTCTAGTGCTATCCCCCCGGCTCCGCCTAGTGCCATTCCCCCCAGCTCTGCCTAGTGCTATCTCCCATGCCCCGCCTAGGGCTGTTGCCCCCTGCCCCGCCTAGTGCTAACCCCCCCATGCTCTGCCTAGTGTTATCCCCCACCGCCTAGTGCTATCTCCCCCCCGCCTAGTGCTATCCCCCCGCCTAGTGCTAACCCCCCCGCCTAGTGCTATCCCTCCACCGCCTAGTGCTATCCCTCCACCGCCTAGTGCCATCCCCCCCGCTCTGCGTAGTGCTATCCCCCAGGCTCTGCCTAGTGCTATTCCCCCCCACCCCGCTTTTCCTAGTACTATCACCCCTGCCCCGCCTAGGGCTGTTGCTCCCTGCCCCGCCTAGTGCTACCCCCCCCCGCTCTGCCTAGTGCTATCCCCCCTACCCCGCCTAGGGCTTTTGTCCCCCGCCCCGCCTAGGGCTTTTATCCCCCGCCCCGCCTAGGGCTTTTATCCCCCGCCCCGCCTAGTTCTATCCCCCCCTGCTCTGCCTAGTGCTATCCTCCCCATGCGTAGTGATATCCCCCTGCCTAGGGCTATCCCCCGGCCTAGTGCTATCCCCCCGCTCCGCCTAGTGCTATCCCCCGGCTCCACCTAGTGCTACCCCCCCCCCCCCGCTCTGCCTAGTGCTACCCGCCCCGGCTCTGCCTTGTGCTATCCCCTCCACCTAGTGCTATGCCCCCAGCCTAGTGCTATCCCCCCTGCCTAGTGCTATACGCCCTGCCTAGCGCTATCCCACCTGCCTAGTGCTGTTCTACCCTGCTTCGCCTAGTGCTGTCCCCCTGCTCCGCCTATTGCTATACCCCTCGCTCTGCCTAGTGCTATCCCCTCCCGGCTGTGCCTAGTGCTATCCTCCCCCTGCTCTGCCTAATGCTATCCCCCCGACTCTGCCTAGTGCTATCCCTCCCTGCTCTGCCTAGTGCTTCCCCCCTGCTCTGCCTAGTGCTATCCCCCCTGCTCTGCCTAGTGCTATTCCCGCCCCCGCCTAGTGCTATCCTCCCCGCCTAGTTCTATCCCCACCCCGCCTAGTGCTATCCCCCGCTACGCCAAGTGCTATCCCCAGGGCTCCGCCTAGTGCTATTCCCCCCCGCTCTGCCTAGTGCTATGCCCCATGCCCCGCCTAGGGCTGTTGCCCCCTGCCCCGCCTAGTGCTATCGCCCCCATGCTCTGCCTAGTGCTATCCCCCACCGCCTAGTGCTATCTCCCCCCGGCCTAGCGCTATCCCCCCCGCCTAGTGCTATCCCTCTACCGCCTAGTGCTATCACCCCGGCTCCGCCTAGGGCTATCCCCCCGGCTCTGCCTAGTGTTATTCCCCCTCCCCGGCTTTTCCTCGTGCTATTACCCCTGCCCCGCCTAGTGCTACACCCCCCCGCTCTGCCTAGTGCTATCCCCCCTACCCCGCCTAGGGCTTTTGTCCCCCGCCCCGCCTAGGTCTATCCCCCCCGCTCTGCCTAATGCTATCCTCCCCCTGCGTAGTGCTATCCCCCTGCCTAGTGCTATCCCTTCTGCCTTGTGCTATCCCTCCTGCCTAGTGCTATCCCCCCGCTCCGCCTAGTGTTATCCCCCCGCTCCGCCTAGTGCTATCCCCCTGCTCTGCCTAGTGCTATCCCCCACCTAGTGTTACCCTCCCTGCTCCGCCTAATGCAATCTCCCCACTCCACCTAGTGCTATCCCCCTGCTCCGCCTATTGCTATCACCCCCATTCTCTGCCTATTGCTATCCCCCCTGCTCTGCCTAGTGCTATCCCCCCCGCTTTGCCTTGTGCTATTCCCTCCCCGCGTAGTGCTATCTTCCCCGCCTAGTTTTATCCCCCCCCTCGCCTAGTGCTATCCCCACCGCTCCCCCTAGTGCTGTCCCCCCGCTCTGCCTAGTGCTATCTCCCCCCTCTCTGCCTAGTGCTATCCCCCCGCTCAGCCTAGTGCTATCCACCCCCATGTTTTGCCTAGTGCTATCCCCCCTACCCCACCTAGGGCTGTGGCCCCCCGCCCCTCCTAGTGCTATCCCCCACCCTGCTCTGCATAGAGCTATCCGCCCCCGCCTAGTGCTATCCCCCCTGCTCCGCCTACTGCTATCCCCCCCGCTCTGCCTAGTGCTATCCCCCTGCTCCGCCTAGTGCTATCCCCCTGCCTAGTGCTATCTCCCCTGCCTAGTGCTAACCCCCCCGGCTAGTGCTATCCCCCCGGCTAGTGCTATCCCCCCCGCCTAGTGCTATCCCCCGCCCCGCCTTCCTGCTGTCGCCCCCGCCCCGCCTACTGTTGTCGTCCCCCGCCCCGCCTACTGTTGTCGCCGCCCCCGCCTACTGGTTTCGCCCACCCCGCCTACTGCTGTCACCCCCCACCTACTGCTGTCTCCCCCGCCCCGCCTACTGCTTTTGCCCCCCGCCCCTCCTACTGCTGCCGCCCCCCGACCAGTCTACTGCTGTCGCCCCCCGCCCCGCCTAGTGCTGTGGCCCCCTGCCCCGCCTGGTGCTGTCGACCTCTCCCCGCCTGGTGTTGTGGCCCCCCGGCCCCGCCTGGTGCTGTGGCCCCCGGCCCTCCTGGTGCTGTGGTCCCCCTCCCGGCCTGGTGCTGTCGCCCCCCGCCCCGCCTGGTGCTGTCGCCCCCCGCCTCGCCTGGTGCTGTCACCCCCTGCTCCTCCTAGTACTATAACCCGCTCCGCCTAGTGCTATCCCCTTGCTCCGCCTAGTGCTATACCCCCCGCCTAGTGCTATCCCCCCTGCTCTGCCTAGTGCTATCCCCCCCGCCTAGTGTTATACCCCGCCACCGCTTAGTGCTATCCCCCCACCGCCTAGTGCTATCCCCCCCACCTAGTGCTATTCCCCCCACTTAGTACTATCCCCCTCCGCCTAGTGCTATCCCGTCTGCTCTGCCTGGTGCTATACCCCCTACCCCGCTAAGGGCTGTTGCCCCCAGCCCTGCCTAGTGCTATCCCCCACCTGCTCTGCCTAGTGTTATCCACCTCCCCTCCTAGTGCTATCCCTCCTGCTCCGCCTAGTGCTATCCCCCCCTACTCTGCCGAGTTCTATCCCCCACGCCTAGTGCTATCCCCCACCGCCTAGTGCTATCTCCCCCCGCCCTGCCTACTGCTGTAGCCCCCCCCGCGCCTACCGCTGTCGCCCCCTTCCGTGCCTACTGATGTCTCCCCCTGCCCCGCCTACTTCTGTCGCCCCCTTGCCCCGCCTACTGCTGTCGCCCCCGCCCAGCCTACTGCTGTCACCCCCCCGGCCTACGGCTGAAGCCTCCCAGCCCGCCTACTGCTGTCGCCCCCCGCTCCGCCTAGTGCTGTGGACCCCGCCCCGCCTACTGCTGTGGCCCCCCTCCCTGCCTACTGCTGTGGTCCCCACCCCGCCTAATGCTGTGGCCCCCCGCTCTGCCTAGTGTGGTGGCCCCCCGCCCCGCCTAGTGCAGTGACTCCCCGCCCCGCCTAGTGTGATGGCCCCCGCTCCACCTAGTGTTGTCGCCCCCCGCTCCTCCTAGTACTGTCGCCCCCGCCCCGCCTAGTGCTGTCGCCCCCCGCCCCGCCTAGTGCTGTCGGCCCCTGCTCTGCCTAATGCTGTCCCCCTCACGCTCTGCCTAGTGCTGTCGCCCCCGGCTCCGCCTACTGCTGTTGCCCCCCGCCCAACCTAAGGCTGTTGCCCCCCGCCCCTCCTAGTGCTTTCGCCCCCCGCTCCACCTAGTGCTGTCGCTCCTCGCTCCGCCTAGAGCAATCCCCCCCGCTCCGCCTAGTGCTGTCGCCCCCCGCTCCTCCTAGTGCTGTCGCCCCCCACCCTGCCTAGTCCTGTCGCCCCCCGACCAGCCTCGTGCTCTGCCCCACCCACCGCCTGGAGGCCCCCTACCCCTCCTGGTGCTGTGGCCCGCTTCCCCGCCTGGTGCTGTGGCCCCCTGCCCTGCTTGGTGCTGTGACCCCCCCGCCCCGCCTGATGCTGTCGCCCCCCCCACCCCACCTAGGGTTGTGGGCCCCGCACCCCGCCTAGAGCTGTCGCGCCCCGCCTCGGGCTGTCGCCCCCCGGCCCCGCCTAGTGCTATCCCCCCCCCGCTCTGCCCAGTGCTGTCCCCCCGCTCCACCTAGTGCTATCCCCCGCTGCTCTGCCTAGTGCTATCCACTCCCTGCCTAGTGCTATCCCCCTTGCTCCGCCTAGTGCTATCCCCCCGCTCTGCCTTGTGCTATCCCCTCCACCTAGTGCTATCCCCCCAGCCTAGTGCTATCCCCCTTGCCTAGTGCTATACCCCCTGCCTAGTGCTATCCCACCCACCTAATACTGTTCTCCCCCGCTCCACCTATTGCTATCCCCCTGCTCTGCCTAGTGCTATCCCCCTGCTGTGCCTAATGCTACCCCCCCCTCCCTGCTCTGCCTAATGCTAACCCCCTGATGGGTAAATTTAGAAACTCTTGCACATTAAGTATAGGCTTCGATTTGGCAACGGCTAGACCAACCTGTCTGCTGGGCGACCTCGGCTGGGCTTGACAGATAACCAATTGCAAAACAAAGGAGAAGAATCAATCAATCAATCAATCAATCAATCAATCGTATTTATTGAGCGCTTACTGTGTGCAGAGCACTGTACTAAGCGCTTGGGAAGTACAAGCTGGCAACATATACAGACAGTCCCTACCCAACAGTGGGCTCACAGTCTAGAAGGGGGAGACAGAGAACAAAACCAAACATACTAACAAAATAAAATAAATAGAATAGATAGGTACAAGTAAAATAAATAAATAAATAGTAAAATAAATAAATAAATTTATTTAATTTAAATTTAAATAAAGAAAAATAACTTATCTCTGTACTCTGGAAACGGGCCATTTCCCACAGTACAGAAACATCTTGAATAAACACATCTTCCCAGGGTGACCCAGCCAGTCGCCCAGGAACTTGTGCAATTGGCAAAATACCTTCTTAGTTTGCAAAGGGTTTATTAAGGCTCGTACGTTGGAGCTAACTCGGAATCTCACCCACGGAGAGGACGCTCTGCCTGGGACCTTCCCATTCGGGACCCTGAAAGCTGAATCCGGGATTCCCCAGCATGAAAACTTCAGGAGTTGGTGTTCCCCCGAATTGGTGATGTAACCCCTCTTTTTTGTGTGTTTGTTTTAACCCCTTTTTGTATTTGTTTTCTTCTTTCGTATTCCCTTCCTTCTATAAAAATTGTCCTATTAAAATTGTAACGATACACCTATATTACTATGTGTCTGCGCTTCTTTCTCTGAAAAAAGGGGACTTGTAGTCGCGGGTCTGAGCCTTATTCGTTGGTTAACTGAAGAAATATTTCGGTAACAACATTTTGGCGTAGTCGGCCAGGAGCCGCGATATATCATGCCTTTTTTCAAGAAAGTAACCCAAACGCCACTGGAGGAGGATATCCCAGGATGGGAGAGTATGCGGTACTGTTCCCTCGCTAAGGTCTGGGCTAAAGAAACAGGCTCGTGTGAAGATTGGAAGGGACGAATAAGAAATGCTGAACCTTGGCAATTAACTGAGTGTTTGCAACGTATTCCTGTAGAAAAAGGAAAAGAGATGACAGGAGTCTGCAGCAGAGGGTGGGCTTTGTTAACTGCTTATCGAAAAATGTATTAATTAAAAACTAAGGCTATTGAAGATAAATTGGTCTTGGAAAAAGAGCTGACAGAGTTACAGAGTAGAATGTCAATGTTGTAGTGTCAAAATTTTATATTAGGTGATCAAGTGCGAAACTATCAGACGGTGGTGGAGAAAGCTGCAGTCAGAGTGGCGCAGTTTAAATATAGGAAATATAGGTACCGGTGGCTGGTAGACAGTGTGACCAGGGCCGGGAGTCAGAGATACCTGGGCCGGGAGGGGGGCGGGGGGACCAGGACCAAAAGGCAGAATGGTACCTGGTCCGGGAGACAAAGTGACGAGGGCCGGGAGGTAGAGGGGACCCAGGGCTGGGACGGAGAGAGACCCAAGGGCCTGGAGGTAGAACGATACCAGGGCCAGGAGGCACAGAGGGACCAGGGTCAGGCGGCAGAGCGGGACCAGGGCCAGGAGGCAGATGGGTACCTGGGCCAGGAGACAGGGAAACCAGGGCAGGGAGGTAGAGAGGCATAGGGGTACCTGGGCCAGGAAGCAGAGAGGCACCAGGGCCGAGAGGCCCGGGCTCGAGGAGGGGGCAGGGGCAGGGTGGCATAGGGGGACTGGGGCCAGAAGGCAGAGGGGGAACAAGGTGGGGAGATAGAGGGGAACCAGGGCCAGGAGGCAGAGGGGTACCTGGGCCAGGCGACGGAGACCAGGGCCGGAACGGAGAGAGACCCAAGGCCGGAGAGTTAGAAGGAGACTAGGGCGGGGAGTCACAGAGGGACCAGGGCCGGGAGGCATAGGGGGACCAGGGCAGAGCAGCAGAGGGGGACCAGGGCCAGGAGGCAGCGGGGTCCCTGGGCCAGGAGACAGGCGGACCAGGGCTGCGAGGCAGAAGGGGACCAGAGCCGGGAGGTAGAGGTGGGGGACCCAGGGCTGGCACGGAGAGAGACCCAAGGGCCTGGAGGTAGAAGGAGAACAAGACCGGGAGGCACAGGACCAGGGCAGGCTGCAGAGGGGGACCAGGGTCAGGAGGCCGAGGGGGACCAGGGCCAGGAGACAGAAGGGTTCCTGGGAAGGGATACAGGGGGACCAGAGCCGGGAGGCCAAGGGGTACCTGGGCTGGTAGATGGGGGCCAGGGCATGGAAGCTGAAGGGGATTTCTTCCAGAATGCGGTGTGGTAACTTGGTCGGAGGCAGAGGGGGACCAGAGCTGAGAGGCCTTGGGGACCAGGGCAGGGAGGCAGAGGGGGCCGAGGGCCTGGAGGCAGCAGGTGGCCAGGGCCAGGAGGCAGAGGGGTACCCGGGCCGGTAGACGGGGGACCAGGGCAGGGAAGCAGAGGGGAACCAGGGCCGGGAGACAAAGGGGGACCAGGGCCGAGAAGCGGTGAGACAAGGTCAGGGAGGCAGAAAGCGGCCAGGACAGAGAGAAAGAGGAGGACCAGGGCTGGTAGACAGTGCGACCAGGGCCGGGAGTCAGAGGGGTACCTGGGCCGGGAGACAGTGGGACTATGGCTGAGAAGCCGAGGGGAACCAGGGCCGAGAGACGGGGCGTGACCAGGTCATTGAGGCAGAGGCCGGCCTGGGCCAGGACTTTGAGGGGGACCAAGGCAGGGAGCCAGACGGGGACCAGGGCCGGGAGGTAGAGGGGTACCGGGGCCGGGAGCAGAGGGGGACTAAGGCCGAGAGGCGGTGGGGGATCAGGACAGGGAGGCAGAGGAGGACCAAGGGCTGGAGGCAGACGGCAGTACCAAGGCAGGGAACCATGGGGGGACCAAGTCCAGGAGACAGGAGTACCTCTGGGCCGGGGTCCAGGGGGATCCGGGCAAGGAGGCAGAGGGGCCCCAGCGCTGGATGAGAGAGGGGTATCTGGGCTGGGTGACAGGGGGACCAGGGCAGGGAAGCAGAGAAGTACCTGGGCCGGGAGACGGGGACCAGAGCTGGGAGGGAGAGTGGGAGCGGGATCAGGGCCAGGGGAATAGGGGTACCCGGGTCGAGAGGCAAAGTGGTACCTGGCCCGGAAGACAGGGGGACCAGTGCCGGGAGGTTGAGGGAACCGAAGTACAGAACGTAGAGATGGACCAGGGCCTGGAGGTAATAATAATAATAATAATAATAATCATAATCATAATCATAATCATCATAATAATCATAATAATAATGATGGCTTTATTAAGCGCTATGTGCAAAGCACTGTTCTAAACGCTGGGGGGTTACAAGGTGATCAGGGTGCACCCCGCGGGGCTCACAGTCTTCATCCCCATTTGACAGATGGAACTGAGGTCCAGAGAAGTGAACTGACTTGCCCAAGGTCACACAGCTGACAAGCGGTGGAGTCGGGATTTGAACGCCTGACTTCTGACTCCAAAGCCCGGGCTCTTGCCACTGAACCACACTGCTTCTCTATACTGTCCTGTACTCTACTGTAATATACGACATACTATCCCATTCCCAAGCGCTTAGCACAGTGCTCTACACACTGTAAGCGCTCAATAAAAAAATACGATTGAATGAATGAATGAATGAATGAACGAAATAGTCCCCAAAGCTACATTTTCAGTCCTAGAGAGCGAGACGCATGCGCAGTCGAAGCCCGGGTGGCGGGGGGGAGTAAGGAGCTCGGCGCATGCGCGAGCGGAGCCGGGCGGGGAGGAGAAGCGTGGCGAATGCGCATTCGGAGCCTCTGCGAGGAGAGGGGGCGCCCCGCCCAGAGGAGCGCGGCGCATGCGCGGTCGGAGCCCGGGCCCGGGGAGAAGGGACCCCCGCCCTGGAGAGCGTGGCGCATGCGCAGTCAGAGCCTGGGTGGGAAGCGAAAGGGGGCCCTCCTGGGGGAGCGGGGCGCATGCGCGGTCGTAGCCCTGGCCCGGGGAGCAGGGAGCCCCCGCCCTGGAGAGCACAACGCATGCGCAGTCGGAGCCCGGGCGGATGGGGAAAAAGTGGGCCCGTCCGGGAGAGCGCGGCGCATGCGCAGTCGGACCACGCCCCACCCACTATGTACGAAGTTTACTATGTTGCCAAGTTGTACTAAGAAGAATAATGATGGCATTTATTAAGCGCTTACTATGTGCAAAGCACTGTACTAAACGCTGGGGAATTTACAAGGTGATCAGGTTGTCCCACGTGGGGTTCACGGTCTTAATCCCCATTTTACAGAGGAGGTAACTGAGTCCCAGAGAAGAGAAGTGACTTGCCCAAGGTCACACAGGTGAGAAGCGGTGGAGAGATATTCGAACCCCTGACGTAAAAGGAGACCAGGGCCTGGACACATAAAGGGGCCAGGTCCGGGAGGCAGAAGGGGACCGGGGCCTAGAGGCAGAGGGGGACCAGTGCCAGGAAGCAGATGGGTACCTAGGCTGGGAGACAGGGATACCAGAGAAAAAGGGCAGAGGGGGACAAAGGCCAAGAGGCAGGCTGGGGACAAGGGCAGGGAGGCAGAGGGGGACAAGGTCGGGATTGCAGGGGGGATCACGGCCAAGAAGTAGAGGGTTACCTGGGCCAGGAGACAGAGGGACCTGGGCTGGGAGGTAGAGGGGACCCAGCACGGGACGGAGAGAGACCCAAGGCTTGGAGGGAGAATCAATCAATCAATCAATCAATCGTATTTATTGAGCGCTTACCATGTGCAGAGCACTGTACTAAGCGCTTGGGAAGTACAAATTGGCAACACGTAGAGACAGTCCCTACCCAACAGTGGGCTCACAGTCTAAAAGGGGGAGACAGAGAACAGAACCAAACATACCAACAAAATAAAATAAATAGGATAGAAATGTACAAGTAAAATATCCATAAA